>NC_092206.1:86349833-86412771 GCF_043381705.1 Parasteatoda tepidariorum | reverse complement strand
ATATATATATATATAAAGGCATTGCCAAAGATTTCCCTTACATTATACAGCATATTATCACAATTCTCCCAGGAATCTTCAATATTAATGAACTCAATAGCTATCCATAAATATACTCGATATTGTTATGCTTTTCATCTATGTGCAAGACTTAGTTATTATTCCAAATATTAAATACGATTTGTTCGAATCAAATCAGACATTTCACAAATTCCTATGAATATTCATTGCTCAGCAGGACGTAAAATTCCAGAAACTGAGTCCATTTCAGTGACTGCAATTCCAAAATTGTGAATGAAGCAGCGTCTGGGGGTCCGTTCAGTTCGAAGGAACACGCAATTGGCTCTCTAATGGTGTGACAGAAAAGTGCAATTTATCAAATTTTCGTCGAGGGTCGTTTGGCGCATGTTCCCACTGGGTGCTTCTTTATGGACGTTTTGATGGATGGACACTACTTCCGACGACCAACGACCTCCAGAAGTTGAACCAAGACCATACTTTACAATTTTCATACTTTAGCAAGTCTTGTATGTTTCGACTGTTTAATTAGTTCTATGTTGATAGATATGCCACTAATAGAATGATAGCTGATGATTATCAGTTTACCTAAAACTTTTCAAGAGTTTGAAATTTAAAATTGTCAGAATTAAAATATTGAGCAGTGGATTTAGAGTGACCCATGCAATTATGAACAACAATAAAAGTAGAAAAAGTTTGGAAAATTGCAATTTTAATCGATTAAAGAGGTTTTCAAGGTATTGCCTTTGAAACTAATATTGTTTATAACAATATATATTTATAAATTATTTCTAATTTATAAATATTTTTCTGCTCGTATTTTATTTTAAAATGTAATTTTTTTTTAATATGGAAAGATTTTTACAAGTTTTGCACGTCGTTACATTAAAATCCATAGAATGTATGTTAAAAATAATAATTTATATTAAAATATAACATTCTAATAACGAATAAAATATTAAAACATATAACATTCTAATGACGAATAAAATATTAAAATATAACATTCTAATAACGAATAAAATATTAAAATATAACATTCTAATAACGAATAAATCATTAAAAACTAACCGTATGAGAACTGTGATGTTTTATATGTTCAGACACAGGATTGTCACAATAAAGGATTGGGGTTCTATATGGTTTTCCTGTTGGTGGACTGAACCCAACTAGCTTCAACTTACCAACTTTTATGGAAATGCATGACGATTGATGCGCAGTGCTGAGAAAATTGTCACTATAATGTCATTGGTTACGATATTGCAGACCCATAACTTCCATGGCCTACAATGGGCTGTTTCTGGAATGCTTTTAACAATGGAAGAGAAATGCAAATATTGCAATAAATAAAGTTTTAATTTTTTCCAGAAATGAAAATTAAATTGTTTGAAATTTAAAATAATAAATATATTGCACAATTGTGTAATCACCTTATTGATATAAAATTTTATAACTTAAACTACATGTGTCATGCATAACTATCATTTATCAAAAATCAATTGAAAGTCATCCGTCAGCTAATTTTATATATCTAGTTACATGTGAGCTTATATTCACTGTTCGTAATTCTTTTTAATATTGATTTAAAATGCTTTAATATATTAATCTTTTTTAAATAAATGTACTCCAATTAGATTTTCGGTTATTAAAATTCCTCCGTCAAATCTGATTCTGTCAATCAAAATTCAAAATCTGATGTATTCGGGTAAAAGAGGCAGAGAAATAAAATGCTTTATTTTTGTCAAGCACAGATGAAGTCTATACTAACTGTATTCCTCCTAACTTATAAAATACAATTATCTGTCTTGAAACATTGTAACGCACTCATTTCTATTAATGAAAAGTCAAAGACAGTGGAAGAAATATGTGATGTCATAATTCCCATGAGATATTTATTATAATTTTTAATCATTACAAAAGATACACATAACCTACTATGAACTCGGCCAAAGTGTCTTTTGTGATGTTTCCCTCTTAACAACATGTATTAAGATTAATAATAGGCAGCATTTTTATGTTTTGCATCCTAAATAAAACGTCTCCATTGTAGGAAATTTTCTCTGAAATTTCCCGAAACTTTCGTGGTTTTTGAGGAAACCAATTCCTGGTATGTGCTCAGAGTGAACATTTTAATCCAAGTGACGAAATAACGATCGTCGCTTCTGTGAGAAAACGAATTTTGTTAAAAGTAAAAAATCGCTTTGTAATTCTGTTTTTTGCATATTATATTGTTTGTCATTTTTCCAAGGGCACCATACATGTACCACATATATCTCGCTCCTTCTACTAAAAGACAAATAAAACAGAGAGAAAAATAAATCCATGTCCGAAGCGGGAATTGAACCAGGGATATACCTGGTATGTGGCGAACTTCTTGACCATACAGGTCGGTGAGCTTGTTTCGTCATTCTAGTTTCGATCGTCCAGTCTTCATTGTAGTTAATGATATCCCACAATGCACTGTGATAGGTTCAGAGTTGAAGAAACTTTTTCGTCACATATTCAAGAGTTCCAGTTTCGTTACTAATTAGGTGATTAAGTGACGAAATTATTCTAAAATTTAATGATATGCATCTCAAAGAATGCTGTATCGTCAAAAGGGTAGTTTCTGAGAGTTTGATGCAAAGGCGGGGCAAACTGTAATTCTTCTAATTTTAGTAACAAAATTGATTTCACGAAAAGCTATTAAAATTAAATAATTAAAAAATATTATTAAGTCTTAAACAGATTCATTTAATGTAATTTAAGTATCAACGTCTAATTAAACATTAGGTCTCAACGTACTTTTTTTTATCTACTACCAATTTTGTATTGTTGTCTATATCCAGACAGATTACCCTACAATAAAAATTAAACGGCGCACTTAGCCCTTTAAAATGCTCCTTATTCCTTGCTAAAATCCTCACCTCATGCTTAGGTGCACCCATTTCAAGCACGAACTAGCGCTTAAATACCCGCTTAGGTGCTTCACAATGGCCAAGACTAGGCCAGCCAATTGGAAATTAAGAAGTAATAGACGAAAATTCCTCCCATGTCGCCCGCAATTAGAAAGCGTGCGGATAAGTTTTCGAATTCGAGGGGCAAAATTACCAACTTCCAGAAGGGGCAGATTCAGGAAGTTGCAACCCGAAATAACCAGGATGGGGTAATTAACGAGTACCCTAATGAGAGCAATTAATTCGCTGAATGAGTCTGAAAAGAAACGCGTACGCTGTTGCTCTCTTTTAAGTGCTCGATCCTCGCTGGAGGAAGAGTTGCACTTGAAAGAAGGTCGAAAACATCTTAAGCAAGCGAACTGACTGCGCTCATCAAGTTAAGTGCACTTTTACTCCGGCTTTTGTTCTGAAAGCTTCGTTGAGACGGTCTGTTCCGGATTTTAAATTACTGTGTAGCGGTCCTCTTCGTTTTGGTAGGATAAATAGTGTATCTGGTAGTTTTGTGGCTCGTCTTCAGTTTAATTCCTTATGTTTTGAAATCTTGAAGATAAGAAATTCTATCAAGAAGTGAATTTTATCTCTTTTACGTCTCACTATGAGGATTAATTAAGTCGAGTGTTGAAGTGTCGAAATCAGATAGACTATTTTAAATTAGTTTCACATAGCTTTTTGAAATTAGAGTTTTAGTTTCAAGCATTTTATACTCAGTTTCTTATAATAATATTGATTTTTCAGTTCAGTTTTTTTTTTAGATTCATTGATTTTTATCTCAGTTTTTTATAATTACATAGATTATTTAAAAGAGTAAATACATTTTTAAAAATGTTTTCTTCTGTCTTTAGAGAAATTAAGTACTCAATTATATTAAATGCATTTAAAAGGTGTATATATACTTTTTTTCACTTTTTATTAAAATGTTAAACTTATGTAGGACTACTTAATGGTATTAAAACTACTTCTTTTCGAGACATGGTATGTTTGTTTACATAAAAAAATTGTGATTTAACTTACTGGTTACAAATTATAAATCATGCTATTAAACATTATTAACTTTTTTTGATATAAACATTTACATTTTTAAACATTTTAACATTTATTAACATTGATTAACATTTTTTGATATAAAAAATCCAAATATTAATCGTTCGTTTTAATAGTAATTAATTAACAATAAGAAAATAATTCACAAATCATACTTTTTTCGAAAAGTGTTTCCTCAATTAATAGAATGACAAGGGATAACTTAAATAAAGTTTGAAACCAATCATTTTATCTACTACCAAAATTTGAAACTTTTCTGTTAATTATTGATTTAAGCAAGCATCCATGCATCTGCATAAATATTTGCTGTGTAACCCATACTACTAATCCATTGTACAGAGTTAAGGCCGATCAATTATCATATTCTTGACATTTTTACAAGACAAGAATATCACTCATATCATTTTTACAAGACAAGATATAATCACAAAACATGAATCCAATGCATTTTTCGTTTGGTTTGGTTCATTCTTTGATAAAGGTTATATTTTATTTTATAAGCGGCGTTGAACAGTCGACATATTTCTGAGATAACGATCAATGTTCAGCTCTGTAGTCTTGAAACTTTGAGCCCAACCCAGAAGACAAGGGAACTAACAGATCAAGCATCGAGACAAACTAATCTTTGTGGAGGACATTTTGAAGGAACTAATCCGCATTTGCTTTACATGGAGACCTCCCAAGGTTAGCCGAACGGAAAGAGGACTCGAACACGTGATCTGTCTAACACTGATTCTATTTTACTTCAACACTTTGGTCGGTGCGAGCTAGAGGCAAAATTCGAATAGTGCAGCCATCGCTAGGATTCGAAACCGGGTCACCTCACTCTTAGGCTAACGCTCTAACTCCTGATCCACTACGGCTCGTAGATAAAGGTTAGCACTAAACCTCGTAAACTTTTCAAGGATCCCTAAAATATTCTTTGTACAAAGAAACGGGCCAAAATTTTATCTGATAAGATGTTGCTCACAGCAAAACATTTCGTGATAAGTTACTGAATTTATGTCAAAAGCTTATCACTTTATTATTTTGTAAATACTTAACACAAGTACTTAAATCTGTTTTGAAATGTGATTTTCACTCTTACAATCTATTTGACAACTCTACATTAAGACTCGGAATCTATAGGTAAATAAAGCGTTGATCCTACACAATCATCATCGATTCATTTTAAATCCTCCATTTATATCGAATAACTATGTTTCAAATTTATCCGAACTTGACTCATTTCCGGGTCCATCCTCTCAGCAGACATCACTTTCCTGTAAGGATCCAGGGTGGTTGTCATGGGGACTCTAAGTCTAGTGTCCGATGATAATAATTAATCGGAGAGAAGACTAGTTTCTCATAAGTGTGTGTTTACTTTGTCTAGCTATTCACTATCTCAGATATATATATATATAGCCGCTTTCAGTCAAGTAATAGTTTCTTCAATTAAATCCTCCGAGAGAGAGATAAAGCACAGATTTATGGCTACCAGACGGAGACAGTTATTAAACAAAGTAACTTTGCCTCTTTTATGTCACAATAATTTTATGCAATGATTCAATTTATTGCAGCTCATTATACATTCGATTTTGTATTTAACTAGTGAACATGTTAAGTTTAAATGCTATTACGATGGTTTGCTTTTAACTATTTTGGTTTTCCTGGAATTACGTGTTTTGGAATAACATTTCACTCTGTACAAAAGTCTGTGCAATGTTGAACTCTAATATTAATACCTTAAACTAAGCAAATAAACTAAACAACCTTACTAAACAAATGTGCTGCATCCTTAATAAGATTTTAGATTGAAATCTGTAAAATGTTTAACCATACTATTAATAGCTTAAATTATATTACTAAGCAAAAAGGCTGAATCCTTAATACGATGTTAAATTGAAGTCTGAACAATGTCTAACCATAAAATTAATACTTTAAAACATATTACTAAGCAGATGTGCTGCAACTTTAATAAGATGTTGAATCGAACCCTGTTTTGGTTAAAAATTAACTGTAGTATTATATATTTAAGTTTAAGAAGTACGGTAGTATGGTTCAACTTAGCACCCACAGTGAGGCGACAGCAAATTAGACAGTTATAATAATAGTTTATAACAATGTAGCATTATATATCAGTTATAGTATGTATATTTAAAAAAATGTCTCCGTTTTTTTATAAATAAAAATACTGTTTATTTTATATAACTTCAAAATCATCTAATTTTTTAATGTCGTGATATTTTTGTACTTCCATATCCTACCAGCTCCCTACCATGTGCTTGAAAAATAATTAAGACTCATTTTCCTCTCTTCGTCGGGTCATAATGGTTTAATAAATGGTAACCACATTCCGAACAAAATATATCATAGCATAATTTTGGGCAAATGAGACACGACGGAAAATTCTGTCTATTCATGAACCTGACCGAAGTCGTAGAACAAGGATTACTTTTAGATAATTTTCTGAAAAAGAAACTATTGCTGAGTCGATAAAGGCAGCGTCGATTTATTATATGCTTGCTGTACATGAAGTACAAAGCATGCATGAAGTACAAACGAACTTTAATAGATAGTGCGAAATACTGATAAAAATAAATAAAACTTAGAGCGGACAATTTAAACAGAAAATGAAGAATGGTGGGTAAATGTGTAATCATTATTTTATTCATTGCATATTGAATTCTCATATTTATGCAACTGTTTTCATACCCATGTATTAAATGGTGACTGGTGCACGTTAAATCAGTCGAGGTCACAAAATCTTCCAAATTCCCATTACTAATCAATACCTCTGGTGGTATTGAACCTGGTGTTCCCTTGTTGAAAATAATTTTATCATTATCGAAATTGAATTTGTGCCAGAGGTTCCAACAATGTGCGACAATTGATGATTTATTGTATTCTTGATAACGGACATATCTATCGTCTTCCTTAAGTCTAAAGTGTAAAGTGTGTCTGGTTTGTCCTATGTTTCCAAGGTCATGCAAGGCAAGTTAAATTTCCTACCATTTTCAAAAAGGATCGAATCTGAAAGACTTAAATTTTAACTTGTTAGCAGTCCTAAAATTACTTCAAAATCAAAGCAGGAGAGTTAATTAGCAATTTTTATTAGGAAGCACAACATTAACACTCCTAAACATTAACACTCCTTTTTAATTTAAATTCTTTAGAAAAATGTAATTGAAATTTGCGGATTCCTATTTTTTCATATCTTACTATTTTTACTGAAACTTTTCTTATATGCTTAGTGAATTTCAAATAAAATAAAATATTGAAATAAAGCGTGTGTTTGAGTTACTAGACTACTATTCCTCCTGGAAAAAAATAAAGTTATTAATTCCTTTGATATAATAAAGTAATAAAAAGCGCGTGTTATGATTAAATCCTTTATTGAACTGCTTTCAAAATATGGTTTTCTCTTACGAGCTATTCTGAGATCTCTTTATTTCAAGTTTTTTTCTTTGCCAGTTCCTGAAGTAGATATTTTCCAGGTGCGTGAATTGTAGTCGTTTATGAAATAACTGAATGAACGAATAAATGGATAATAAAACTGAAATAGTAAACTGAGTTAGAGGCTACTCTTTTAGTAGAAACTCAGTTTCTTTGTGCGAGGTATTATGTACTTCTTCAATAGTAGTGAGATATTTATGAGAAATATGTATAACTCAATTTCATAGGTGCCATTGAAAAATTCTTTTTATTTCTTGTGCTATAAATTTGCTTTCCTGTAAAAAATGGTTTTTTACGGATTATATTTTACAGAACTAAACAGAAAAAAATAGAAAATGTAACTACATTTTATGTATCCCTATTACAAATAATCTTCGCTTCTTAAATTGTAACGCTACATTATAAAAACAACCCAACACACCATGCTCTATTATTACATTATTACATTAACAGTTTTACATTATTAAAAAAACTGACACATCATACTCCAACATTACATTAAAAATTTTACATTATAAAAAAACTCCACACCATACTCTAATATTACATAAACACTGTTACATTGTAAAAAAAAAACTATTAGATATTAATAAAAATAAGAATTAATAAGAATACTTTGCTTTCAAAATATAACAACATAACGTATGACAGCAAAGATTTTACTTTTAAGATGTATATGTGTTACTCTGAATGACCGAAATCTGGATAATATCGACTTTCACTGGTGAATGTCAACAATCACATAGTCACTTTGGTGAATGTCCGAAATATTTGTTATATCCAATTTTATAATAATTTATTCGTTGATATTTCTTTCATATAATTATATTTATTCGATATTTTAATACTTACTGACTATAGATTAGAAGAAACATCAGTGTTTGGAGTATTGGGCAAATATATACCAGGCAATGGCATTTGACCTTAAAAAAATATCAGTGTAAGGTATACCGGGCAAATGTATACCGGGCAGTGACACTGAATCTTAAATAAACATCAGTGTAGGGTATTCCGGGCAAATGTATACCGGGCATTGACACTGAACCTTAAAGAAACATCAGTGTAGGGTATACCGGGCAAATGTATAACGGGCAGTTGCACTTAACTGGACCTTGTATGACTAGACTTTTGGTAAATGTCCAAAATATATACTAGGTCTAGTTAACTGCCACTGCCTGGTATACATTCGCCCGGTATATCCTACACTGATGTTTTTTTAAGGTCAAGTGCCATTGCCTGGTATACCCTACACTGATATTTTTTTAAGGTCAAGAGCCATTGCCTGGCNCTGTAGTAGTTGACCCTTGGTAAATGTCCAAAATATATACTAGGTCTAGTTAACTGCCACTGCCTGGTATACATTCGCCCGGTATATCCTACTCTGATGTTTTTTTAAGGTCAAGTGCCATTGCCTGGTATACCCTACACTGATATTTTTTAAAGGTCAAGGGCCATTGCCTGGCATATATTTGCGTGATACTCCAAACACTCATATTTCTTCTAATCTATCGTCAGTAAGTATTAAAATATCGAATAAATGTAATTATATCCACGAATAAACTAATATCGAATCGGATGTAATAAATATTTCTGACATTCACCAAAGCGTTTATGTGATTGTCAACATTCACCTGTGAAAGTCAACAACTACCGATTTCGGTCATTCACAGTAACATGTACTATATATATTTTAAAATGTGCTCAGATATGTTTTATGATAATGATAATTATTCAGAAAAAGGTTGGGTTAGATTTGTTTTTCGACGCTGTGACACTCAGACGCGTGTCTTCATGACATGCTATAGAAATTCTTCTTATTTTGAAAAACTTTTGGATCTGTGAAAAAAAAATTTTAACTTCAACCAGATGTTTTTCACTCTATTATAGTTAAAAATTATCGAAAAATGAGTGTTGAAAGGAACTATTGTTTAGAGAAGACAGTTGATTTCTCTGGTTAGATAATATATCCGAAGTTAAAATACAAAGATTTGGAGAGCAGTAATGACCATATTTGATGAAACCTCAATTTTAATGTAAAAAATATAACTTGTTTATACGAGATTTATTAAAACGAAATTGATGTATTTTTTTTCAACTGAGTATAAATTTTGTTACTAAGGTTTTTCACATCAGTATTATTAAGGTAAATTAATAAGTTATACTAAGCTTACATGCACAATACTATATACTTCATTCCATATATTTTACTATATACTTATTTCTTGTAATATACTTTATTATAGAAGTATATACTTATGTAATATACTTTTTGTCTATATACTTTATTCTATATACTTTACTATATAATACTATATACTTTATTTCTTGTCACTTTATGCAACGAATTTTTTTTAAAGATTCAGTAATAATGTTTGCAAGAAAGATAATTTATTTATGTATTGGAAGAATAGTTACATTTAACTGCAGCAACATAATTGAGAATATACGTTATTCTGTACTTTAATTTATAAAATTAAATTTTCTTTCACATTTTAAAGACTGAAAATAATATAATTTCTAGTACTGAAACCTCCATTACGGACTTCGTTATATCTATATATAGTTATAATACAATTTTTTAATGATATTTTGATGGACGATTTTTTATTAATAAATTTAGAATATATTTATGAATTCTAAAAAAGAAATATTTCGAAACATATAGTCTATAATATGTTTCGAAATGTTTCGAAACATATTATAGACCTATCTTTTGCACTTAAAGTTCCCTGCTACATTTTTTTCATTAAAATTTTAGATTTCTAAACTCATAAGGGAATCATATACATATGTTTTCGTAATTTTTGATTTTGATTGAGTTGCTTGAAAGATTGCAAGATAACACTAAAGTATATGATGACATTTTTTGTGGCGTTAGAATCTCTTAAAATTATTGTTTATATTTTTTTGAAATTTATAGAAAACTATTATGATTGATTGATAATAATTATGATGATGATAATAATTATTATGATTGATTGATAAAATAATTATTCTGAAATCTACTTTACAGCAAATACTCTCTTCGACCTTATCATCCTTTGTAACCTCGGGGCCGTCCAGTTCTCAGACCCCTATGAGCCAGAAAGCCCTACAAGAGCACAATATGACTCAAACACTAGGCAGTCCAAGACATCAACTGTCTATGGCGAGTCCATACTCACCAATTGGTGGCGCCACTAGCAGTGGTAGTAATGCTTCTCCCAGTCATGCTGGAATTTCCTGCATGGGAATGCCTTCTAGTTGTTCATCCATTCCGCATTCATTATCTTTTTCTGGCTATTCCCATCATTCCCTTCTTCAAGGAACATCTTTTAGTTCGCCATGTCCAAGTACATTTGGAGCAGCTCAGCCCTCGGCAGCTGCCTCATTTTTTGCAAGGTAAGGAGGTTTCGTTTTTATGGTAAAATTGAAAAACTAATTTTATTTAGATTTTAATTGATAAATCATTAGCTTTGATCTTTTCGACTGGTTACTATATATGGCATGCATAATGAAAGCATTTGCATTATTTCGAATGTTACTGAGAAAGAGGTGACACGAAGAGAGTGACATAAAAGATAAAACTACGGGTGACACTCGTAGCTAAAGTGATTCTCACTCATTTGGAATTTACATGAGTGCAACACTTTTTACTTAAGTTACAAAAAAAAAGAAACAAATTTCCCGTAATTACTTTGAAGGCCATCCAGAAATTATGTTACCTACCTGTTGTATCAAAAAAGTTCATTAGCTGAAGTATGGTGATGAAGGACCATTATTTAGAGAGGTTAAATGAAATAAGTCAAATGAAGATTTAACGATGGAACGAGTTGACCAATATTCATATTTACATCGTATTGCTGTTGTTATCTATTCCACTTGGCCCAGAACAAGGCTAGACCAAGTCCAGAAGACCATTCACCGACAGAAAATCATATGCCATCGCCGAGCCCTTTAAGATAGAATTCTTCTCTAACCCCATACAGGACAGCAAATGATCAGGTGTAACCCGGTGCTCATTACATTTTAGGCATACAGGGAAAGTAATTTGACCCTGAACAAATGTTAGTGCGGGTATGACCACTGATTAGTCTTGTGAGAGCTGTCTGCAGTTTCCCATCACCTTTTAGCTCCAGGGCAGCCCCTGGACTATTTTGTTGATACCAATCATGACTAGGTGGAATCCTCCAAGTCCTGTTATTGTCGGCCTTTACTTTTGCATAGATTTCATATTTACATCGTTCTTAAATTAAACGAAATTAACTAGAATTTAAAGAAGCATCAATCTAATTTTATCCGTAATAAATCCTTTTAAGAAGTATTTTTAGTGACCTGCAATGCTGATCTTGAAATTAGTCGAATTGCACTTACAAGGGAAATTAGGGAAGTGTGACTCGCCAATTTTGAAACAAACTAGTGGAATATATGCCTTATGAGGAATAATTTTAGGGGGAAACATTCGCTTCGGCCCATAGAAGGTCCTGTGAGAGATAAAAAATAATTCAATATATAGAAAAATCGGTAATTTATTACTTCAATGCAGATTATTAGTTAGTGTAATTGTCTCATACTCCAATTAATTTTGTGGTACTTTCACGTACTATATAATGCATATTGNGAATCCTCCAAGTCCTGTTATTGTCGGCCTTTACTTTTGCATAGATTTCATATTTACATCGTTATTAAATAAAACTTAATTAACTGGAATTTAAAGAACTATCAATCTAATTTTATCCGTAATAAATTCTTTTAAAAAGTATTTTTAGTGACCTGCAATGCTGACCTTGAAATTAGTCGAATTGCACTTAAACCAAAATTCATTTGACAAAATTTCAAAATTCAAATTCAAACGCATTTTGGAAATGCTAAAAAATTTATGTATTTTTAAAAATTACGTTTCAAAAGTAAAATTATGAGAAAAAAAAGGAAATATTAAAAAAGTAAACATTTTAAAAATGTCTATGCTTCAAAAATGAAACTTAAACATTCATCGTAGAGGAAACTTTTAATTCTGAAAAACTAAGTCTCTTTTAAAAGTCAACCTGGATTAATACGTGGATTTCCATTAATGGAATTTTTCAATTTCGACTTGTTAATAAAAGATTGTTCTTGGAAACTGATTACGCAGTTTAATTTAGCTCTTTGGCAGTGTAAGGATGAATGCGTGCACCGTTCTTAAAATAAATGTCTCTGTCCTTTTTTCTTACCGTTCATTTCCTAAATCACTCTGTGTAGACGAAAGAAAAATTGTTACATTTTTTCAGAAGCTTCTGCGAACACGAAACTAAATAGGCAACATCTATATTCATTAGAAAAACAACCGTATTCATAACTTTTTCTCTTGCAAACACCAGGGACGATGCCAAGCTTTAAACATTAGTAAAATTCCCCTTCTTTATAAATGGGTCCTAATTTATCCCTTATGTCACTACTGATTGGCTGACACTAACGGGATTTTTCGAGCCTTTTTTTAACAGCCAACGAGCGTAAAGGTAAAATAATGTAAAAAGAAAGAAGCAGCGATAAATGAGGGAATTTGTTTTCCCCTTAAAACTGGAATTTTACCACTATACTTAATGAAGCAGCGCTTATTTCTCGTGCTTTCGTACTACGGTCACGGTTTCTAAATTTTCGGCTTTAGTTTAGGGTTTTTCTTGCCATTTTGTTTTGTATTTATCTACCGTAATCTTTAAGATCCTTAAAATGTGTTTTTAAAACGATGATATCGCGTGTAGCCAAAGATGTTAGGAAGTATTCTTAGTCTTTGAATAAGCTTTAGTATAGCTCTTGTTTAGGTGTGCCTTTTTCTCAAGATAATTATAAAACTTTGTTTATCATTACAATAAATAATCTTAACTAGGTTTTATTCCAATAAGTTGTAGACTTCTTCGTTTCAGTGGGTGTTTTCTTTGCGCTGCTTTTTAAACTTTGTTTGATTGTTTTATTTTAACACTTAATAATATTTCTGAAAACAGTTTTGAGTGCGAGATTTATCTTTTGCGATATCGAAATCGTTAGATTTAACTAATTGACAAATAAACCATCGAAACCATACACGTTCTGAGTGTTTATGGTTTAAACAATATCCATGCTATATTCATAAAATGACTCACTCTCAGTATAATTCATTCAAAATTGACGCTTAATGTATATTCTTTGAATCATAATAATGCTTAAGATTTTGGCAACCATAAAGTATTCAATATTGACCATGGCACCGTTCAATTTTAACCATAGTATAGTATACCCTTCCACAAGACCACTTAACCGCAGTATACGTACAGTGTTCGAAAAAAAATGGACAGCCCTTAATATCTTTTGATCTACTGATCGGATCTTCACGTTTTAGGACACAATCGTAATGGTTCGACAGGATGATCATCAAATATGCAAATTAAATAGTGCAGGTGATATTTTAAGTTACGACATCAGACACAAAATGTACTTTCTCTGAATAAACATGTCGTTTCTTTTAGGACAGATTCGGGTTTCTGACTTCCAACATATAGGGGGTAGCCGCAATCTGGGAAACATGGTTCACATATTTTGGTCAGAAGGGCGATCAAAAGTTCGAAACCCTTAGTGTTAATTTTACTTTTAGCTTATTTCGCCATATCTCGAGATTTTTCTTAAGCGAATTGAAAAACTTTTGCGCACAGTTATAAAATTCGTTTATTCAAAGGTAATTTAAAGCAAAAAAAAATTAATTTTAGTAAATATTTGTTAATTTATCGTATTTTATTTAATTAAAGTCAAAACATTTTGTATTGTAAGGTACACATTTTTTTACGTCATTTTAAAAGCCTAGCAAAATACAAAATTTGTGCGAAATTGGCAGAATAGTTTGGAGAAACCTAATTTTAAATATTTGACTTCTTTAAAATTCGATTTCTAAAAAAAATATTCAACCAATTTCGATCAAACTTTGTAATATGCTATTCAAAATTACACCTTTCTTTCTTCAGAGTATGTTTATTCAGAGAAAGTACGATTTTGTGTCTGATTTTGTAACTTAAAATATGGTATGCACTAATTAATTTGCATATTTGAGTATTTTTAATATCCCCTTTCTGCAAAATCTCCTATTAAAAAAATACTTTTAAAATACATTTTAAGAAACTGAATAAAATCAGGCTGTGAAAAAATACAGCTATCAGAAGCTGTTTACAAAAAACGTTTTCCCACAACAATTATTTTATGTAAAGTCACATCGTTAATTATATTCTACGCTTTAAACTTAGCCTAGGATGTTCTTAAAATTAAAAAATTAAATATTTTTAAAATGATTCTCGACCTGCATCATTACATGATTCTCAACATGCATGCAATTCAATTATCGAGTCTATCAAAAATGACCGGTAGTTTGAAAATGCATTTAAAAACGGAAGGAGTTAAAATTGCACAGTTTCTTACATTGACTTGTTTCACTTAGACGTTTAAAATAATGATTATTTTAACAACTTAGTTTAATAGTATTTTTTCCTAATCAGCAGCTCTATCTGTTGATGAGCAGTGTAACTAATTTTCAAAGTCGGTGATAACTTATTAGTTCCCAAAGCAGAAGGCAGCAAGCAGCATATTTCCATCCCTTTATGTCTATCGTTACTCTATTTTTAAAATCTTCTATTGGTTTTTAAACTTGGGATCTTTAGCTATGTATACTAACGTCTTTAATTAATAAAAATGTATATTTCTTTTATGAAATTTTGCTTTAAAAAATAATGCCCTGCTGTTTTAAAAGAAACTTTTATCCATTATGAAAATTATATGATTAAATAAATGTCTTTTGTTCATAACTAATCGAAAAACTTTTTAAATAGTAGTTAGTATTATACTCAGCTTGAATAAGAAGGTGAAAAAATAGATTACTAAATCTAATGAAATAGCTGTGTCTTAAATTAAGCAACTTGCTTTTATTTGATTTCATTTTTCAGTTTACCTCATTTTAAAATGTTAATATTTCTAACTTTTCTTTAAAAAAATTGGATCTTTTCGATTTTTTCTTTTATCAGTGTTAATAGCTAGTCTAGAACCAACGCAGTAAAATTTATGGAATCAAAGTCGCTAATGAATTCCACCACGCATAGCCACGTTTAAAAATTTTCTTCTTCTTTGTACACTTAGGTTCCTTCAAAAATAAAATTAAGAAAAAAAATATCGATGAAAGAAAAATGATTAAACTCGTTGAAAAAAAATGTTATGTAAAAAAGGGGGAGAAAGATACACAAAATCAACGAGAAAGAATGAGGGTAAAAAATCGTCATAGCTGCTCAATAGGAAAGAAAAACTAGTTTCTGGTTTCTCGTTCATTAATTCTCTTGTTAACATCAGAGCACTGCTCACTTTTCTAAGTTTACACTTTGGTGTGGTAGTGTCGACGAATTTTAAGCTGAAAAAGGGGTCGTATCAAAATTTTCGTCGTGTCAAAAATATTTAAAGGAAACTCCCAGTTAGACTATAAGCTAATATTTTCCCCCACAAAGTAATAATATAAAAGTAATAAAATAAGGATTTTAGAAAATACGTTTTCATTAAAACGAAGAAAATAATTGTGTTTTTGTCAGACCTAAAAGTAAAACACAGATCTGCTGGAAAAGCGTAAAAATTGGAATGTTTGTTTTATTTTACTAGTTTTATTTTACTTTTATTTTTCTATGTCTAGAAGTAGTCGAAGTTGTGGGTGGTGAAAAATTTTGTGATCACTATTTCCGAAATCGTTACAACTGGTATCAGGCATAGAGTTCCATTAAAATTTAAGCACTTTGGCTTGACGGAAAGTGAGATAAATTTTAAATAAAAATAAAATTAATTTAATTATTTAATCTAGTCATAAACTCTTGTTCGTAAAAGTTAAGATATTGTTAAAAACTGCATTTTAATCAAGCATTAAGTTTTGATAAGTTTTAAACACTCTATTTTTTGAAAAGTGGACTAGATTTAACCTTAAGATAAATTCTATTAGGTAATAAAATTGTGATATTTGAGCCTAAGCGATAAAAAAATGGTAATAAAAATATCATCATCATACAAGGATCTCTAGCAAGGACTTGAATGCTCTAGTTTATTAAAAAGTGTTTGAAATTTCATTCACAATATTACTTCCGCCCAAACACGAAATTCATTTAATAAAAGCATTGTAATAAAATTCTGCATTGCTTTACAAATAAGTTTAAGTTTTTCAACGAAATGATTTTAAAAAAGTATCACGTTACCAAACAATAACGTTATTTATTTCCTAGTTTTTTATCATTTCAGTACGCATATAAAATCTGAAATGCATGAATATTTTCTATTGATATTTTTCTATGAGTTTTCAATTTCTCTCGAACTCGCTGACAAGACAATATAAATTATTTACTAAAGGAAATGATCCAGTTAGTTCATATATTTAAATTCACTTTTTCAAAAGTTATGCATTTTACAAATTCAACTAGAGAACTGTAAAACGCCATTCCAAACCATTTGGCGTCAATCCCAGAGCTGAATGGCGACCTTGGCGTCAAGCCAAGAGAGAACTTTATTGGTTTATGGCTGTTATCCATCAACGTCAAGGTATAGCTACGCGCTACCAGGTTTGAACAAAAAATTTAGTTTTCTTTTTCCTCTTTTCGTAAGATATATATTACACATAAATATTTTTTATATAGAGTAGAATCTTCTCCAGATGATGACATTGCGCCATTTTAAGTATATTTTTGAACATCACAAAAGAAATTTCTCAGAGCATGAAGTTACAGAGAAAAAAATTTCTATCTTTGACCAAATTATCTTCCCTTCTGTCTACTTACATGTTTTTTTTAGTTTTTATTTTAACAATTCTTTTGAAAACACTACGATTCAGGCATTTTTTGAAATATTTCAATTTTTTTGTAAAATAGCTTGCTGCTCAGTTTTTATATTTGGGATTGGGGTAACGTTTTTTATCTGTCTTGTCACCAATTTTCAAGCTAGTGACATCACAGGAAAAAGACAGTTCATCACTAAATTGAATTTCACAAAGATGTTATGCGATACTCTGTTGGTGATTTGATAAAATTAAATCATCGTAGTTGATTTTAGGTCACAACTATAAGTAATTTTTAATCTGAAGCCTAAATCCATTTAACATATATATATTATTTTAAATAAATTTATAATTCTAGCATTCTTATAAATTTCTCAGTAATATATTAACGAAACATAAATTAATTAATTAAATTTTAAATATGTTTCTATATGATCATTGAAAGTTAAATCACAATTACTTTTTCCTTACAGTACTTTTAAATCCAAAACATAAACCCAATTAACATTATTTTTTTTTAAACAAAAATTTACATTTGTAATTCTTATCATTGTTATAAACACCCGAGTAATATTCGAAAGAAACATACATTATACATAAGTCTAAATATGCGACCATTAAAATTTAAATCACAACTAAAAGTAGTTTTTAATCTAAAATGTAAATTCATTTCACATATGTTTTTTAAGAAAAATTCAATTTATAACTCTTGTGTTGTTATAAATGTCTGAGTAATATCTGAACAAATATTAATAATTTCAAATATGTTTCCATGTGCGCATTAAAATTGCTAAGTGTGTTTTACCGTTTTTCTTGCAATTTTTAAACATTTTTTGAAATTATAATTTATTGTTAAATTCTTGATTAATGGGAAATTAATTTAAAATATTTTTTGCAATTATTTGGAGCGATGTTTTAATAAAAGTTTAATTATTTTATATTGCATTATAATATTGATACATAATAGAAATAAAAACGATAATAACTAAGTCTCTATTATCTAGAAATATTCTAATATATGTTCTTAATATCTCTTTCATAAATTTCTACTTTATATAATATGTTTAAGATATATATATTGTTTTTTTTTGTTTCTAACTTTTTTAACGCAATGCTTTTGATTTATATTAATATTATAACTTAAAAATTACTACTTCGCACTTGGTAGCAATTTTAATTACAAAATAACTTCAAAATAAATTTTAAAAAAATGCAGAACCAATAAACATTAGTTTTATATCTTTTTATTCGATAAGAATATAAATTAAAATGACTAGTGAATTTTTTAAACTTCCCATACATCATCCCCAAACAAAAGAAACTAATCTTATTTGCGTCTATCAACAAGAGTTTCACCTTTTGAAAACCATTATTTGTATATCCCTTGAAAAACCTGCTACACTAAAACAACTCAGAAACAAAACGATGATGGTCTTGAATTCTTATAAGATACAAGAAAAAATCTTCTTTTTTTTACCATCAAAATAATCCGGATGCATTTTAAAAACGAGTTTAAAAAAAAGGACATGTATTTTTCTTCCTTAAATGTTATTTATGTTTAAATGCATTTCTTCAAGAAACTGCATAAGCAATTTCTCTTTTTTGTTACCTCTTTTACAACATATATTCAATTACAGTCGTCAGTCCCATCTTTGTCACTTACAGTAGAAGACAGTTTTGTTGTTTGTTTTTATTTGCAGTAGCCCCTGCACCCCGCACCATTCTACCTAATAATGAAATTATCGTTTGCCCTGCAGTTTCCTGTAAGGTTCTTCAATTTGCACCTCACGTGAAATAGAGTTTGACAGTTGGAAAACAAAGAGCAGCTCTAACTCAACTCAATCGAATTATTCTTAACGTATCCATTAGATGAGTGAGACCGGCTCGATTTTTTTTATCTGCTACTTATATATTAAGAGGGAGCCACCAAAAGAATAACAATGGCGAGAAGAAAAAAAAAGTTAAAAACACTCTGATGTCTTTTAGAAATGAATGACTTTGGCGAAATGGAGAAGTGTGGTTTTTACCAAAGGGAATAATTTCATTCTCTTTCAATAATTACTTCTTTGATAAAAACGAAGGTAATTTTATGACGTGCACTGAAAGTGTTTCGAGCCTTTTTTTATTTTGTGAAGTATGCATTTTTTTGTATCTTTGTTTAGATTTCGTCGAGTTCTTGAAGAAAAAAATAATTTACTCAATGACAAATAATGCTTTTCGGATTATTAATTTAGTGCCATTACGTAATTTACTTTGGTAGAGAAAATATTTAATTTATTGTTCTTTCTCACAATGATTGAAACTCAAAGTAAAGGGAATATTTATGTTGGAAAGCAAACCAAACATTTTAATGTCTGGACGAAGTTATGATTTCTATGTAATTAACTTTCATTAAATATTTTTAGTACACTGCATATGTTTAAATGTTTAAAGAAACATAAAAGATTTTATAAGAAAAAATATTAAATTTATCACCTTTAATTACTTTTTAAGTAATTAGCAAATGTAATTAGCTTCCTCCACATTTTTGTAATTTATTTTTGTTTTCCCTCAAATTAGGAATTTTATTTTCATTTATACCAAACAAGCAAAACAAATCTGTGCTGAAACATGTTTCAGTGCTTCACAAACATATATTTTGATCACAATTTTATCTCCATCAAGAAAAAAAAATTCCCGATAAAGCTAAACAAAACAATATTGGTTTAGTTTTTCAAAGGATACTGAATTGACTTTTAAACAATTTATCTGTGTTAAAATTATTTTCGCTTAAAAAATAATTTAAAAGAAAAATTATCAAATTTACCAAAACATTTTATGTAAAAAAATTTAATAGTAAATAATATTTGCTTATTTAAATAATTAAAAATAAGTTGATCGTTGCAGTTATCTGCATATAAGTGTACTCAACGTATTTTACTACTTGAAAAAAAATTGAATAATATAATTTTGACTAGAAACCTAATATTTTTTCCAGATATAGTTTCGCGCTAAAATTACTCTGAGAAAAAAAAGTATGATCAAAACTATCAGAATGTGTTAATTTTATCGCGGCTTTGGTAATTTTTACTGAATTGCTTTTGAAATGATTTTGGTTAAATTAAGAATAAAGTATAGTTTTTTATTATATATAATAAAATTATGTAATTTTGAAAAAAATTGGTTACCTTAGCATAATACAGAACATGGCATAAAAAACCATTTATTTGTTTAAATTTAATTTTCAGCTTCGTATTTTTTACTAAATGTTTGGAAATAAGAAAGATAATTTTGAAAATCAGAATTTTTGGCAAACCATAAATGAAAAAATTACCAAATAAATAGTTTAAATACCGTATAGTTTGGTTTTTATTACCAGAATTACGACTTATTTTACCCTAAATCTTATAACCATATGGTAAGGTAATTTATCAGATTTTTTTTTGATGAGTAATTCTAATTTTTTATTTCAAGCTTATTTGATAGATGAAATAACTCAGAAGCTTCAGAACAATTGACATTTAAAAATTGATTTTATGAACTAATAAAAAATGCGGAATTGAATATTTAGAAATAACTTAATAGTAAAATTCTACTTAAAACAACGGTCAAGGTATTGATAACCTGTGATAAAATTAAAAATCGAATAATATAATTTTTGCTAATAAGCCTAACAATTTTCCAAATAAAATTTGGTGTTAAATTCACTTTTTCATTTTTAGAATTTTAGCAAACTCTAGGTTTATTTGATGGATGAAATGCTACAGAAACTTAGGAAATAAACTGAAGAAAAATAGCGTCTAAAACGCATTGCAGAAAAAGGACAAAAAAGTATCCATTTATCAAAGCTAAACGCTTCTTTTATCTTACATGATAATCTATCACACAAACAACTCACTATCACTTACTTTTTATTGACTTCATAAGCTAGTTTAAGCAAATTTCAATCGGCTACTTTGATGTTCATACTTAATTAATCTTCTTGCTTAAATTTAAAAAACACCATCCATTAATTTGCGCATTTTCTTTGTACTTTATCTTAAAGAATTATCAAACTTCTACTGTTAGCTTAAATTTGTTAATCTTTACGATGACAAATTATATTTTATATTAGTACAGTCAATTTATTCTTGTAAAGAAAAATATTCTTCTTCAAAAAATGATATCCTATTTCTAAAATCTATCAAGTAATTTTAATTATTTTATCTTGATAAAAACATGCATTTTTTAAAGAAGGAAATATTTAAAAATGATTGTGTAATGCTAGTATTTAATCATTTTAATCATGTTTATCTTCCTATCTTTAATTAGATTTCTGATTATATCTGGTATATTCAATAATATTCCACTTTTTAATCCATCAAAAAAATTTCTTATCTTTATCGCATGAAGCTAACTATATACTTCCTCTACTTTTTATTAAGTTCATTTTTAAATTTTCAGGAGATAAAAATATGGACATCCCTTATTTACATATCTACATTATGTTATAAGCTTAATTTTCGATTAAAATTATGATTTAAAAACTTTTAATAATACTTATGCAAACTAACTACATTTTTCAGTAAATTTAATCTAATTTGAATGTCAGTATTTAATCAAAATCTATAAATTACAGAGTTTTAAAACGGTATGATTCAATGTATGACATTCTAAATTGAACTAGGAATTGAATATCATTTAATTGAAGGATGCTATTTAAAGAATATTTCACTATTAACCACTCACTGTTAAAAATTTCACGGAAAAAGTGGTTTAATGGAAATTTATTCTTGTTATTTTACAATATTTAAGCAAAAGATTCAAATAACTACGAATAAGATTATATTCCAACTATTAACCGTGAGAAAAACCGATTATTAACTGCTTTCACATAATACGGTTAAGGAACCAGAATTTTATCGCACCAACTAGATATTCTTAATGAAAGCACTTAGATAGTTACAGATAGGAATATATTATAACTGAGAGGGCTTATAATTCAATATAATAACCGACAAAACCGGGTTTGAGTTCTGGCATTGACACCACAATATTTCCCCCATTCCTTTCAACACAAGAAGAGTTTCTCAACACGTGATCTCTCATTCACGCATAGATGGCAGCGCAGTAAAGCTGCTAAACTATCGCCAATGTTTATTTGAATTTTTCTTTTTACGGTTTTGAAACCATGCTAGTTAGATGGTCAAAAAGCGTATAGTTTTGTAGTCATGGTTTTTTTACCATACTAGTTAAAAACGGTTTCAAAACCGTAACGATAAAAAATGTTCTTTACACTAATCTTTACGGTTAATTAGATTAACAGACTGTTGCCGTTTATTTTACCATAATTTTAGAAAGGGAATTCTTACAGTTTTGTCAAATGTACTGCCTTTCATATGCGTCATAATACTCTTCTTCGTGTTTTCAAAATGAAAAAAGAAAATTGTTCAGTTTAAAAAAAAAAAAACAGGTTACTAGTTTTTACGACGCAAAAAGATATATTATCGAACATATTCTCTGTATGTATTTAAACACTCACATGTTTTGGAGAATCTGTAAAACTGTCTTTACCGCAGAAAGGCTTATTTTGAGGGAAAGAAAGTTTTATTTCATCTCACAAACTTTAGTCACTTTCGTATTAGAGGAAAATATTAAATGTTTTAATCTTAATCTATATTAATAGCTTACAGATTTAAGATATTATTTTATAATATTATTTATTCTCTTATTTTTATTTAAAAATGAAACTCACTTATTTATATACTTATTTATTATTTTTTTAAAGAAATATTTTTGTTTAATGATTTTTACGCAATTGTAAATCATAAATATGATTTTTTTTTGTAGTTATTATTTATTTATTGCCCAAACGTGTAAAAATGTGTCAAAAAATATAATATTTTATTAATTTATTCCATAAAATTAACTTTCATATTTTAACTGAATTATTTTTTAATCTTTTATTATTACTTTTATGTTTTTTTTTTAAATAATACTTTAATTATTCATAAACGGTTTAAAGTAAATGTTTTTATTTTTTTTTTAGATAATATTTGAATATTATCTAGGAGTTTTTAATCGGCAGTTTTTCTCCATACTTTTGTTATGAATTCCCAACTTTTCAGTTGTGAACAATTCGAATTTATATATATACATACTTCATGCATTCGTTCAAATGTATAAAGATAATTTAATTGGTGAAATGTCAAGTATCGAATAATTAGGTTAAAAATTTATATTTCTGATGAATGATTAATATAAACATGAAATCTTCAAAAAAATCATTTAAAATTTTTAAAAAAATATATAGCATTTGACTTTCAGAAATCTCATTAACTTACTAAACTAATTTAGTAATAATATATTTCATGTGTGAGAAAAAATTTCCAGAATTGATATTACATCGTTGGCATAAGATAAGAAAAAACAATGTTAATAATACTTAACGTTAGGTAATAAACTGTGATAGAATATTATAACTTTATCGTGCAAAAATATTTAAGTCTAGTTTGAATTGTCAAAAATAAAACTCTCTAAGCCATAGCTTACAGAAGGCCAATTGTAATACATTCCTCAAATTTCAAAAAAAAAATTTAAAATTTTATGTTATACATATAAAATAATAACTAAAATGGACTTGATATTTACAAAAAGACAAAGTATACTTTAAAACTTTTTTTATATATCAACGCTTGATTCTGTGTAAAACAAGACATTTTGGAAACTGATAGAGTCAGCATTTTGAAAAATAAACAAAAAAAAGCACACACAATAGCTCAAGTTTGAAGTTGGTGTTTATGTGTTGTTCTTTAAGACAAGGCATCCAAATTCAAGACAGGTTTCAGGCTCTCAATTCAATGATTGTCTGAGGTATTACGCCCGTTTGAGGGTGGGTGTGTGTTCTTTTCAATTCTTTTTTTCTCTTTTCTGATTTTTTATTGTAGTTTTTTTCAAAACTTTAGAAATGGAAGTAGAATATGAGGAGAAGGAAGAGATGTGGCAACAGGAGCTGCGACAATCTGATCATCAATCTTTTTTGTCACAACAGAGATACGTAGAAAGATGGATGGCCCAAACTGAGTGACGAGATTTTTTTTCTCTTCTAAGATCCCTTATTCCTTTATTTGAAAACACGCGACGAAATTGCCGAATCGAAGTTTGGTAGAGAAACTCAAAACTTTTCATCGTCATTCCTTACCGATATTTGTGTATCAGTTGCCTAGGGCGGGTGAATAAAATCGCCGAAAAATGATAAGCTTTCTATTCTTAGAACCATTATGTAGAATATTCGAATATAGTTATTCAAGAATTTTACCATCTTTTCAAACATAAATGGCTTGTTTCGTTTCAATAATCTGAAACGATTGACTCTCACAAAAAAAGAGTGATATCTGTAATAATAAAGACCACTCATGATTAATTTAATAACTAAATGAAAAAGGTATTTTTCCTGTAATTATTTTGATACTTAATTTAAATTTTGACTTTTTTAATAATTTATCAGCCGCATATTTTAATAATAAAATTATCAAACAGTAAAAGCTTTAAATTTTTTAACCTTTATGACTTATTCAGCTGTAATCCGATAATATTCTAATGATTCTAGTCATCATAATTCGTTTACAGCTTTCATTAACTTATTTTTGTCGAAGGATTGATATTGCTTAGATATATACACAATAAAGATATGTACATATATGAAGATATATACACAATAATATGTACACAATATATACACAATAGATATACAATAGATATATACACAATGAAGATATATACACAATACTGTAAATTCGGGATTGGGATTAAATTAGGGCGAAAAGTACCGGTACTGAAGGTTCCAGTACTTTTATGGAGCAAGAAACCTGATATACCGTAATTTTTGCAGTGATACTTTTCGTAAAATCACTGAATCATTTTAATGAAATAAATATTACTGTAAGAATTACGGTATATTTTTCGGTAAAAATGGATATTACGGTGAGAAAGATTCAACGGATGATGCATTCAAAGTGCCGGTACTTCATACCGTAATTTGAAGCGGAATTTTTTACAGTATATCCCTCATTAAATCCAATACAACCCGGTTTCTTTATTTTCCAAGTTTTTAATCAAAAGCATGCAATATCGAGTACTTCAATAAAAGATTCACGTAATTCTTAATTGTATTCTGTCATTATTTTATTTATTTCTATGTCAAACATTAGACGTAATAAAGAATAAAAATATCTTTTTAGTATGCTTTCTAAATGATAATTTAATTTTTAATTATTGTAGTAAATTATGCGAAATGCAATAGTTGTAAATTAAATTACTTGAACAAATGCCTCATAGCATATTATATTATAGAATATTATTGTCCAAAAGTATTCGTGGTAGGTGATTAAATGCATTTGGAATGATATTGGTTTAAAATTTTTTGATAAACTCACCAATGACATGCTTCCATGGTGTATGGAAGCAATTATTTCAAAAGGGGCTTGCTTTTATTAAGGAAAACTTAAATGCAAAACTCTGCGTGATTTATTCTCATTTATGTATTCAAGAACATGTCTTGCTTAAATAAAATGAAAGTATGAAAAGTATTCCTACAAAAGTTTGGTACTTTGTGCACATTTTAAAAACAGACGGTGTATTGAAATGTATGAGCAGTGGTGCATATTTCTTTTATTTCATTTAAAACAACATTCATTATGTATCCAAATATACTCCTTTTTTCTTTACAATATTTAAAACAATATTGAGTGATGTCCCCCATATTATATCAACCGTTTTGAATTTTATCCTCCTTGCCTTATTCAATGATAATGGTCATAGAAATAAATAAAATAAAATAAAATGACAAGCAATGAAATTTTATTTAAAAGGCATTGCACTTTTCATATTTGATATTAAAAATGCTTGATTGCTTTATAATCAAATTGCACTGTATTCATACAAATCCATAAAATTATTGATTTATTAAAAATATTTAGACAAAATTTAATATAAACTATTATTTAAAGTGTAAAAATAATCATTTTAAAGCTACAGAACCAATTAAATAGTTCTCTGTAGCTTTCAAAACTGATTTCATATTTTTCAATTATTTTTCCCAAATGTATAAAGTTATTTAAAAGTGTGAAAATTAATTCGGTACTGAAAAAAGAAAATTTAATTCGATATTTGAATTAAATTTTAATAAGTTCTAAACTTTCAGAGTTAATAATAAATTTAGAAATTACCTCGTGCACCGCCTTTGAGAATTATGTTAATTTGAAGAAAATATTTTTTTGTCTTACTTTGTCACGCACAGCTGTTGCCACAAAAATATCTACTTATCAAACTTTCAACACTATCAACAAATATTTTAAAGAACGTTTAGCGAGATTTTTATTGAATTAGAGATCTTAATTTTATTGGAAAAAATTTCACGAACATTTCATCCACTCTAAACTAATTATATTCCTAATTATTTTTTATGAAAACTTTTCATTAATTCGATAGTTAGCAATTTATTTAATAGGCAAAGCATTAAGTAAAGTTATTAATAACAATATTAATTTACAGTTAATTATTTGCTAGTGAGTAAAATAAAATAAAATTATATTAAATTAACGATTTCTTTATTCAAAATATAATTGTAAAACATGATTATATCTATCNTATATTGACTGATTCTTTTAAAAAGCTTCAAGTATATTCTTAATGCAATTGAACTTTCTCTCCACTGCAAATTTTCAAGTAAATAAGCAAGACTTTAGAATAAATGAATAGAGCCATTCAATAAATTTATTACATTGATCTCAATTCTTAAATATGAGTAAAGGCGCAGCTTAAACACTGAAGAATTGTATAAATAATTTTTTTTATTCTAGTAAGTAATTATGTCTGTAGCCGAAATCAATTTAATCAATTTAGGTTCAAAAATAGTAATATCAGTGAGCTGAAGTGACATCTAAAAATTAGGATTATTAAGTAAAGTTTATCATCTTATTCACCTTTGCAATCAAAAGTATAAAAGTCATTTAACTCAAAGATTTTTATATTTCTATACTTTAGTGTTTTTAATGACTTTTATTTCATTCTACACTAAAACAAAGATATTGAAAAATAATACCTGAAGATTAAATAATATATTTAAAAGAAATCAACATATCTGCTTCCTTTCTAAATTAACAAATAGTTTTTGCAATCAAATTTGAAAAATAATTGTCTTCTTTTATTAGCTTTTGTACAGATAACTTTATATCAAACTAAAAAGCCATTGTTGAAAATAAAATGATGGAAGAAATGTATAAGTCTATGAATTGCCGTAGAAGTATTTTGCATGCATGCGCGGAGCAAAACAAAAAATCGTTAATATGCATCGCATTGTATGAAAAATAAGTTGGATTTTTTAAATATTTTTTGTTATCTTTAGTAATAGTAAACAGACATATAATATAAGATTTCGGGTGAGATGTGAATTATATTCCTATTAAGTGAATATGCTAAACGTGTCGAGAAATAAATAGTAGTTCATAATAAAAAAATCAAAGTTTGTAATACAATTCATTGCTAAAAATAAAATTTCTTAAAAAAAAATTACAGTTACATAAAAAAATATAATTCCAATATCAACATAATTCTATACATTAATTACATATTTGATAAAATTTAATTTTAAAAAAAATTAATTATCCTTTCGTATTACCGGCAGACGAAGTGAAAAATTCAATTTTAAAATTCAAGTTAAGATCCTCTTAAATGAAGATGAGATTCACAATAGAGTTCGAGAGGCATTTTTTCCTTCTTTTATTTAGTCTCTCTTCATATTTTTTTGCGTCCAACACAATTTATCGAACCATTTATTATGTAATGATTATTATATTCTGTAAATATATATTAGATAATGATTCATTATTTTATGATTTATCTCAACGATGCTTACTCCAAATAAGGTGCAGTATAACTTTTACTTATTTTATTTTACTTTTTGAGTTCAATCAATCTTGTTTTGCGAGTTAGTTTTATGGAGGCAGTGTTGGTCCATTTTTTAAGAGGAAGCATGATTGTAGTTTGTTGCTTTCTGGTACATTTGCGTTTTTAGCACAAAAAAAAGGATTAGTTCAGAGATCTTGAAACGAAAACTTGATTTATTCCCGAGTATTTTTAAAGTGGAACAAACATGACCTTATCAGTAAAACGATATAATGAACAGCACCGCCCTTTCTAAAGACAAATACCTCCCTTATATATCTATTTTAAAATGATGAATTTTGTAATTATTAAAAATCAGACTGAAGGGTTATCGTTCATACCGCCAGTCCTAACACTAATAATTTTAAATTGCCAGCAAATGAATAGTTACTAACGGGCACTTCAGAGTATGGAAAGGGATCCAAAGCTGGTGAGTTATTGATAGATAGTATAGCAAAAAACAAAACCAACCCTGCGATATAAATTTTAAAATTTAAATTAGCTAGCTATACAGCTTAATCACCAAAGAGAGCGTGAGAATTTAATATAACCCTATAACCAAAATTTTTTTTTGTGGTTAGAGAAATAAAGCAGATTAAGAAAAACGGAGTTAAAAATCGATTTTGATATTCAAATAAGCGCAACAGTGAATTTAGGAGTTATACATTTAGTACAAGTTAGCCGTTACATTCATAGTTTAGAAAAAAATAAAATATTTATATTCGTTTTTTTATAAAAACTGATAAACATAAAATGCTTAATTTAATTTAACTATAATTATATTAAGAATGATTTATAATAAATATATTAATAAAATTAAAGAAATTTGAAAAGCCAGGAAATATGCATTACCTATAATGGCATCCCATGTTCTTTTAATTTTTTTTTTAATTTTTAATATTCAGTTATTAACCTGTATGTTGAAAATATTAAAGTATTTAACAGTGATAAAATAATTATAAAGTTTATTATTATAAAAATCTCACTATAAAAATATATCGCATTGTTGAAAAACAAGAATGAAATTTAGAAAATTATTACCTTTTTGGCTGTACTAAGTTAGATGCAAACAAATTTTAAATTTATCTTAAACCTTATCTCAACAGCGTCCCCCATTTAAGAATTAAGACATCAACACCTCTAGGGAAAGGGGTTGTGTTGAAAGCTTGCTTTTCAATTTAGCATGAGTAAATTAAATGATAAAAAAATCTTTTTTTTTATTTTTCATCAAAATTCTGAAAAGTTTGTACACTCAAGGCTTTCTTAATGGGTTACCTCATCAGCAAGGTTTGGGAAATCGCAAGTTAATGAAGAGTTCATAAAGATAATTAAGACTGCATAATTTCATATTCCATTACTCTTAAACGAAGCAGATGGGTCGAGTTATTTTGTTTCAACAACAAAAAAGGAGAGATGACAACAAAATTATTACTTGAAAACGTGCTCGTCGCTAATTTTTTTATTAATATTCGCCATGGAGATATTAAATTGTGGAAGTTTTAAGTCTTTTAAAAGGATAAAATAATGCTTCTTAAGAATTGCAACCACTTTTTTGAAGCCATGTTAACAATTGTTGAATTTTTAAAATGCCGGTAGAAATTAGGTAAACATTTAGCCTTTACTGTAACATTTGTTTACATTAGTTTCAATTTAATTTTTATCTTTAATGCCCAATCACGTATTTAAAAGCTAATATGATTGTAAATAAGATCATTTAAAACTCTCTCTCTTTTGGTAAGACTCACTCCTAATTTATTTTCAAAACATCTTTCAAATTCGATCCATGTTCCTCTCTTTTTAATTTGTTTGCATCATTTACTAATCACCAATAAGTTATTATCTCCTTTTCCATTTAGTTCATATTATATCTCAGGATATTAGTTATTATTATAGAATATTATGCTGTTTTTAATATATGCTGTTTTTCGATTCATTACTAAAAAAATGTTGAAATGCAGCTCAATCAGCAAATCTACATTCTATTAAAAGCATTATGTACTGTAAAAAATTCCAGTTAAAATTGCGGTATTAAGTACAGGCATTTTAGGTGCTTCATCTGGAAAATCCACTATTATTGTAAAATATTATACCAAAATTTTTGAAATAATGTTTATTTAATTAGAGTGAGTGATTAATTTTACAGTAATTATTACTGTAAAAATAACAGTATTATTTAAAAATTACAGTATTATGTAAAAATTACAGTATTTTTTTTGTTTCGTATCATATTCCAGTAAATGTAGGGTAAAAAGTACCGGGTGCCTGAGTGTCGGTATATTTTTCCGTAATTTGATGCAAAATATTTAAAATATACAGTATACTTATTATACGCTAAATGTGAGATTTGACATAATGTGGAAATAGGTTCAAAATTATTTAAAAAAATTTGTAACATAACATATTGTTGAAGTACATTATATTACAGTAGTTATTATATTTTATATTTTGTTATATTTTGTATTACTATATTTCGTAACGTAGCATGCGCTGAAATACATCATGTTACAAACATGTGAGATTAAAAATGAAGGCATGGAGATAGTAAAAGTGAATAGCTTCAAATAGTTCAATTATTAAAAATTTCAATTTGATACAAGGAAGCAGCAAAAGGACTTAATTTTCCTTCTATAAGCTTATAAGTTATAAGCTTAAATAAAATTTATTAAGCAACGTGTTCTTCATATTTTTCTTTTGCTAAACAAAGCGAAACATAATAATCAACCTGAGTGGGAAATAAAGTGAAGGAAGTCTGCCAAATAACTCAATTTTAATATAGAAATATTGTTTCAAATGAGAACAATGTAAATTTAGATCATAACATTGTTGCAAAATGTATTTACAATATTTCCAAAAGATTTTGTGTAAATATATCTACCTTGTAGGGAAATATGGAAAAAAAGCAGTTTTTCAGAAAATATATTTAAAATGTATCATTGATAATTGCAAATTCTTTTCATTATTTCACTATCAGATACTTTCAAATATTCTTCGTTAGAACTTTAAATATTTCTACGCAAGTGATAAACAATAAATTTTCTATTTTATTACTTTCATGATTAATTCTGAACAATATTGGTTAATTTAAAGTAAGGTAAATGAAATTTTAAACTTCAAACTAACTTCCGGTGTATTGAATTGTCTTTTCTGGTTTCTCCTTTCAGCCATAATTTCGTTTTTAATTCCGAAAAAAAATACACTTTTAGAATCTCGAGGTCCTATCCTGTAAAAAAAATTAATAAATAAAAAAATTTTAATTTTAAGGAAATCAACCATTTCAACATAGGCAGTTGCCGATATATCCATTTCCTTAAAAACAAGGTTAGCTTTTTTGCCGACTGATAATTATAACCGATGTGATTCTCATTCCTTTAATTCACTCGGTGAAACAAAATTATATTAAGTGACTATTTTTTAAAAAAAATCAATCTTTTTTAGCCCAGTCCTACAATTTTGTCTAATACATTTTTACCAAGAATTGCTTATATGCCCCTAAATTTTATTTTCAATTTCGATTGCATTCTATTTTCTTTGTTGAATTCAACTCAGACTCTCCCAAATACTTTCACATAAATACCCCATTCCCGAACTCCTAAACGCTGGTTGCATAAATCGACTCTCGATCTAATTCAAATCCCATTTCCTAAGTGAACACTAGGGGGCAAGCAGCCGCTGTTTCGCTCTGTTGCCATTCCGTCATCCATAATTAAGTTTCAGTTGTGTTTGTCGGCCCATAATGCCTCGCTCCACAGTTTCGGTGACAGCTCTTGGACTGAGCTCCAAGATGGGGTGTGGAACCCCTCAATCACAATTGCCGATGCGAATCGTTCCATTCGACTTCACATATTCTAACCAAGACAAGACTGATTCAGCGAGACTTGATTTTGAATATCATCGAAGAGTAAATGAAGTTATGAAACTACGTGAAAGATCTTGTCTACATTTCACTTGCCCGAAATACACCTTATTTACCTTCGTCTCGTTAAAACTACTTTTAGCGTTTCTATTACTGCTCATAATTTCATTTATTGTTAGTGCTATAGCTTTTATTAGTTAGGCATAAAATTAAGTTGTTAAACATGAAATGATCCACAACATCTATGCTGTATCTCTATTGATTTTAATAACACCTTTAAGCTACAAGTATAGGTTGATCATAAAATTCTGGTACTGTATGGTAATAACAAATCTTAAAAAAATAATAAATAAAATAAAACAAAATTTTTATTAATAAAACCAGAATATACGGTATTTACACCAAAACCATTCGTTTCTTAACTTTTCTACTCATATGGTAATGGCTTACCAGAAATTTTGGTTTTCAAAATTACAGTTCTTTTTGTAAATATACAAAATTGAGCAAGCTTAGTAAATATACAAAACTGAAAAGTAAATTTACCCGAATAAAAAATTTTTATGCCCCGCTCTAAAAGAATTATCAAATTTTTCATCTGCGAAATTTTATCAAGTATTGTAAAATCATATTTTATTGTTACTTTTTCCAAATTCATTACCAAATCGCTTCAGCAAAGATTGTGTTGTTTCTATAGAGCAAAAATTACCGTAAATTTTACCATATCCTGGAAGTTTTGATCATATTTCTTTTCTTAGTTATATTATATATTTATTTATATTTATCATATATTTATTTATATTTATCATACATTTATATTTATCATATATTTATTTATATTTATCATATATTTAGTTATATTATATTTCTTAGTTAGATCATATTTCTAATTCAAATGTTACTAAATGTCATAAATATTTATATCAAACCATCAAATATAAGATTACAAAAAACTTTTTTTCAAATGTATTGAAAAAATGAAATACAATTATTACAATCGATGGGGATTTAAGGATGATAGTATTTGATACCGCAAAATCGAGAAGAGGCTAAAATTGTCCATAAATTTATAATGGTGTACATAAAAAAAAACTTATTATAATAAAATTTAGTTTTTATCTAATCCGTCATTTAATTTAACATTTTTACAATGACAACCAAATTTTCACTGTAGTTTCACCAAATTTATTCATCGTTTTCATACACCGATCTTATTACATCATGATATGAATAAAAGAACTGCAAACATATGCTGACTTTACGATGAATTTGGCCTAAAGCCAAATAATTTATACAATAGGCAATTTTAACTAGATATTTTCATTATAAAACTAATTTTCATATGAGAAGAAGACTAATATTTTAATGAAACTTGCCTTGTGCATTTACCTTACATGATTTATCACAATATTTTTTTAATATATATATGTTACTGTGAATGACCGAAATTGAGGCTTGTTGACTTCAACCGGTGAATGTTGACAATGACATAGTCGCTTTGGTAAATGCATGAAATACATACTAGGTCAAGTTAAATACCACTTTTCGGTATAAATTTGCCCGGTATGCCCTACATCAATGTTTCTTAAGATTCATTGCCACTGCCCTGCATGCCCAACACTGATGTTTTTATAATGGCAAGTGTCACTGCCTAGTATAAATTTAACCGGTACTCCGAACACTGGTGTTTCTCCTAATCTATGCTCAGAAGATATTAAAATATCGAATAAATATAATAATATAAACGAAAAAATTTTTATTAAATCGGATGTAACGAATATTTCGGACATTCACCAAAGTGACTATGTGATTATTGACATTTACCGGTGAAAGTCGACATTCTCTTGATTTCAGTCATTCACGGCAACATATTCAGAAATTAAATATTTCTAGATTTGATTTGATTTGATTTGTTCATTTACGTCGCACTAGAGCTGCACAATGGGCTATTGGCGACGATCTGGGAAACATCCCTGAGGATGATTCGAAGACATGCCATCACAATTTCGATCCTCTTTGATCCCGCTTTGGTATCCCGACGACCTGCACGCGAAGTCGAGCACTTTACGGTAGAACAGTTTAACGAGGACCAATACCGCACACCCTCGTTCCCTACGCAAACTGATCCAAGTGGTCACCCACCCGCACACCGACTGCAACCAGTGATGCTTGACTTTGGTGATCCACTGGGAACCGTGTCTTAATGATCAGTCCACTGCGGGACTAAATATTTCTAGAAGGCATGATGCATTAAAAGCACTAGGGGATTCTAGCAATTTTAAATTTAAATATCAAAAAAGAGAAATAAACCTTCAATGTTATGTAAATTGATTGTTTAGTTAATTCAATCAATTCTACTTAATTTACTAATCTGTTTTTTTTTTTATATAAAATCATTGAATTGTACTTATCTTAATTTTATATGTTATTCGAATTGGATTTGTGTTTTTCCTAGCATTAAGATCTTTTTCAATTTTTTGAAGTTTTATGAGTTTTAAAAAAGTAATGTTGATAAGAAATAGATAAGCAAAATATTTCAAGAGCAAATTTGAAATAGCATTTTATAATATTGACTGATTAAAAGCGATCAGATAGTCTCGAACATTATCTAAAATAAAGCCAGAAATGACAAAATGTTGCATTTTTTCTTATTTAATTATTTTTGGTAGATTAAAACAGTTAATTTAAGTAAAAATACTTGTACATTAACAATATTTAGCTATTTAGAACTTGAAAAACTCTTGAGTGTTCTTGCATGTGTTTTACTGTTTACCGTGCATCAGCAAAAAAGCTTTAAACATGTAAAACGTGCCCTTCATAGTTATGAACAAATAGAAAAAGCAAGTATTTTAGATTTATAAATAACATTCAAAGTTCACGAGTAAAAAGAAAACACTTTTCGATCCGTTTACTCTTCAGCCTATAACGCCTGAAAGCAAACTAAAAACGCACCCATAATATAAAAGAAAATCAGAATTTTTTTTAAAAAAAATTCACAAACCGTGAATACTGGTCAAAGAAAGGATTTGGTATAAAAAAAATGGTGTTAAAAAATGAAGTAACAACGCAGTAAAAAATTGAAAACCAAAAATAAAGATAAAAAAAAAATGTATTGGGGAAAGCAAAAATCTATTTGCAGAAGCGTCGATTTGCAATAAGGAAGAAATTCGGAGCACGTAAATCTCCGCAGCTTGGAAAGCGATTGGAAATAGAAACAGGTCTTCGTCAGAAACGAGTGGCATTCTAGCCTCAGGGACCTGGACAATAAACACAGTCAAATTCAATCCCCGAATCTGGCTGCTTTCATTTTTTTCATCCAACTTTTAGCTTCTTCGGAATGGCAGCAACAGTTATTAGACGGAAGCTCCCGTGCTTATGTATGATATATGTGCCTGCTTTCTCGCAAACAGGGATGGCTTGGATGAAGAGCTGAAATATGTTACGGAACAAGGTGGAATTAATTTTACATGAGGCCTCGCTTTTTTCCGATCACGTGGTTTGTTTGTCATATTTAAGTTAGAGGATCCTTTGCAACCATTTTCACACGTTTTCTTCTTTGCTTTTTTTTTCTTTTTTTTTTTGTAAACAATGAGCAGTAGAGTCTGCCAATGGATTTTTTGAAAGTAAACTGCTGGAAAGTTTATAGTTTTAAGATACTCTTAATAAGGTTGCTCATAAAAATGCAATTTTTAAAATGTAAGAGAGAGTAATTTTTATGTACTTGATTTTATTTGAGATTAATAAAGTATCTGGTACATAGACTACTTTTTACCAAGCTATGTTTGTTCGATTGCTTTACATGCGCTGAATCGATAAATTTAAAAAAAAAGAAAAGATAAAAAAAATTTTGTTGCTTAAAAGTTGTGAAGAAATCTACTTACGCATCTTGCAGCATTTCAAAACTTAAAATTTATGAAAACATTAAAACAGAGCAACATATTCTAATCATTTCACTAAAAAACAGAACTCTTAAAAACAGATAATGGTCATTATATTAGTTACAAAGCTTGAGAAACTGCTAATTACGTTTTTTTATTTTAAAAAAAAACTTATGAGTGTATTTTATTACTGCCATAAAAAGCAGTCGTACAATAATTTCTTACACGTTATTGACAGTTTTTAATTAATGGAAATACTTTGCATATGGTATCTTTTCAAAATGCACCATTGCATTTATATTGAAGCGATTTATATATAAGATGATAATACGATGTGGTGATAGTATATAAAAGTATGTCATTTTAATAATAATATGTCATCTTTATGTAACTTAAGTAAAGATTTCATTAATGTATCAAGTTAAAAAATATTTTTTTTTCTTTTTGTTAGATGCTTTGTAACAAGAAAGGCGATTGATTCTACGGCTTTGAAATGCACATTGAACAATACATGATATTTATTAATACATTTGCTAACAAAATTTTGCCTTTATTTCTATGACTGAAATATTTTAGTACCTAATGAAAGTACATAAAATTCAAATTCAGAAAGAAAAATCTTCATAAGAATTATAATTTCTAAGTTTTTCCAGTACTTAAAAACTCTCAGAATATAAAACTAATGTATTCAAAACAATTCAGGGAAAGAAATACAGTTTATTGAACAACTTATAAACTGCTAAAATAAAGACCTTTACATGGTTTTCAATGATATAGATCAATATAGGTCAGGAATTGTGGGATAGCTCTATTCTGTTCCTCTTAGTGAATGTAAATAACAAATTCATGATGCACGTTACATTAAGATTCTGTAGCTGACTTTGATTGATTGGTGTACAGGATTCAGAGACTTTTAAGATTACTTTCGCAAAATAGTAGCAAAATTTTGAATAATAATAGCAAAATTTTGAAAAAATAATGCGTATTTTCTTAAAAAATATTCAGTGTTTAATTCAATTTTATTTTTAAAAAACGTTAGACATTTCAGACGTTAGAAAAAATTAAAAAAAGTTTCCATTTCGGAAGTTTGATAATGATTCACAAATCGAGTACTAAAAATGAAATGCTTAAGAAAGAAAGTCAAAGAAGGTACTTTTGTCAAAATTGATATGATTTTAGCCATTTTCATCCTCCGGTGCGTACACTTAAGAACAACACACCGAAAACAATAGAGTTTCTCGATGGACACATAAACTACTAAACTAAAGACTTTTAGAAGATTTTCACTGATCTAGTTCAGATAACAAGTTCTGGGATCGAATCCATTCCCATCGGAGTGTTTCCCTCTAAACATGATTTTACTCTTCCAACTTCAGATTTGATGCTTCTCTAACTGACGGCCTCTTGAGAAGGATGGCATGGGATGATCTTAGGAGATCTCCTGGACCTCTGCAGGACATAACTGTCACGACAATGTTTGGGGTGTACAGATTTTACGACTCTTGAAATACCAATTGTAAGCAAGTCAATCGTTTCTGTTGGGGGTTACGGAGGAATGGGCTGGGGTTGTTTCGTGGAAAAGGGGGGGAAGGAACTCTTTAAGACAAAAAGGATGCAGAAGAGGGGAGTGTAGATGGTCAGTAGACGCAGCTGTGGCGATTGCAGGAATAGGAAAGAAATCTCGGAGGAACTAAAAGCCCACCATTTAAGAGGAAGAGGAGATCTAATCTTGGCAGTGGCCCTGGCACTCCTTTTTCTTCTCCAGAAAACCCCCCTTCGTGACAGCTTGCATGATAGGGGTGAGTGAGAAAGTTCTTCTGAGAAATCAAATAAATGGAGCAATGCAAATATTTTTGTTTATGTATGTAAAAGTGAAGTAAAACTTTCAAATGACAGGTCACCATGATGTTCTGCTTCTTACTATGGCATTTCAGGGAGATATAAATAAAAGAATGTCTTATTAAATATGCAATTTTTTCCGTATTCTCAATACTAATTATTTCAAGTAGTTAGAGATTATAAACTTCATATTTTTCGTTTTCATTATTCCGGTAAAATCAACTTTGATGCAGCATTATTTCAATGACATTTAATTGTAAGACATCTAATAAATTCAAAATAGAGTACTATAATAATCACTTCTAACTTGAAATAAAGGAAAATTTAATGCAAACACTAAAAACAATTATTTTCTCAGACACGTGCACAAGTAAAGAATCTTTCGGAGAAATAACAATTTTTATTCACTGCATAAACCAAACTTCCTTACTTAAACCTGCTTTACATATTTAATTAACACTGTTTGGAAACAATGTGTATAACTGTAGTCGCAATTATAAAACTTTTAATTTGGCATTGAATGGTTAACGGAATATATTTTAAACAATCTAAAGATTATAAAAATAACTCTCAAAATTATCTAGTACACTTTTTAACTAAATAAGCATTTTAAAATATTTCTAGATTTAAATAAAATAACAATAATAAATTATCGAAAAAATAATATTTCAGTTTCATCTTAAACTAAAGTAGCAAGTACTTTTATATACAAATTTATGATATTATATTAGTTTGAAAGAACTAATTTTCTGCACATAATTTACTTTAAAATGTGACTTTTTTTTCCTCCTTGAAGAAAATTGGACATTATGAGAATGACTATATGACCTATATATAGGAATATATAGCTATATATATTTATAAGTTTGCTAGCATGACCATTGATTTTATTTGTATTATGCCACATGTTTTTATTTATTGGATAATACCGAGAACTTACTCTATAAATAACAGGGAGCAAGAAGAATTATATGCGCCACTATTTTTAAAAGTGGAATATGTCCATTTTTCGTATATCGAGATATTTAAAGGTTAACGTTCGAATGGATTAAAAAATGTTGGTAATACTTAATTATTTTTTGTATATATTTTCACCTATAACTTGAATTTTAAATTTTAAACAGAAAAAAATAAACGATTCTTAGCTCCAAGTGGACTTATTCCACTCTCCAAAATAGCTGCTTATTATATACGATTGATAAACAACACTTTGAATGACTTCGATTTTTTAATTGGATAACCGCGTGAGCGTAATAACAAAGGCGATAGAAGGGGACAAATCCCTCATTCATATTTTGAAGACATTTTCTTTTTAAATTCCATGATTTTATTTTTAATTTTTTTTTCTTTGGATCCATGACATTTTCATAACAAATAGCTAAAGTACTAATGAAAATTTGTCAAGTAGGATAAAGTTTACTAAAATTAGGAAATAGCTATTTTTATATTTTTGAAAAGCCACCATACTTATAGCATTTATTTTTTTTATGATACTCTCCAGGTTTGAACTGAGGATCTTTAATTCTATAATCAGGTACGCTACTAACTTTATAGATTTTTTAAACCCTACAAGTTTTCTAAGGGCAAGTTTAAGCACCTAGGAAAAGCGCAAAATCAGATTAGGAAATTACTATTAGGTATTTAAAGAAACAAAATGAAAATAACTATGATGATGCATGAAAAGCGAAGTACTTGAATATCGAAATATTTTATGTCTATCAAACTATTAAGTAAAGAAATGTTGAAAAAAGCATCGTGATGTATTTTTCCCTTGCGAATTTTTATGTATTCTTGATAAAACTTCAAATGTCCTTTTTCAGTACTTCAAAAATATGCAAAGCAACGGCGAAAAAATATTTCTAAGGGAAAATATTATTCCCAAAAATATTGCAAAAGCGTTCAAATCAATGTTTTAAATGCTATGATGTAATATTTATTTTCGTGCTATCTCTATCAGTTCCATAAATCTTCATAGAACTAATTAGGATGAGGATTGTTTGGCCTCTTAAACGAACAGATGACAAACTACTAACAGACCGTAAAAAAAAATTAAGCATAAATTTGAGCAATTGTTATAAAAAATTATTTTGCAATTACTTAAACGTAAATAATTGGTGAATCATGACAGGATACGATGATAAACAACTGAAATATCAATGAACAAATGAATCTTACCATAAAAATATACTATGTTCACGAGAGCATCACAAAAATGTTTAAATGCACACAAATATTTGGATATATTTTGTGAAATTTAAACTTTTCCATGAAAATGAAAATTAATTTTTAGAAATTAAAATTTATCTTTGGCATAAATGGAACTATTATTATAACATTTAAATAATAATGTATAATAGCTGTTTATTTTTGGTTTGTATATTTTTTTGGTTTCTAGCAATTCCTTTAGCACATAAACTCGTAATGGTCTACATCATATCTGAAGTCGACTTATACCTTGCTCTGTGTTTAAAAATACAGAAGTAATTTTATATACAATCCCTTTTTTTCTTCAGAAGCACGGCGCGAAGTCGTATCTCTTTGCTAAGTACATCGTAAACCTGGAGGCTTTTCGCTACAGCTGCGTAAGTCCGATCCTCGTGACGCGGATCTGGGGCAGTGCCAATAATCACACGAAAATACCATAACTTGGACTTACCCCACTTGACTTTTTACAGCCAAAATCCAACCCACTTCAAATATCAATGGCTGTTTTTTACTCATTCGATACCCCTTTACTCAGCTCCTCCCAGATCAAAACAAACGGTCAAGAATGCTGACTAACTGGGCGAAAATTATTGTTTTTACGACATGGCACATATGAGACTGGAGGCATGATTAACAGCTGGTGAAGAGCAGATGGTTCATTTTATCTGTGTGATTTACTCGCCAGGGAGAAATTAATCTCGCCAAACTATGGCAGGTATTAAGGAAGGTATATGGTCTTCTGCTATATTGCTTACTATCTCAGGTTGATGTTTAGTAACTATTTTTATTTCACGGACGCGAACACTGATTTAGTTTAAGTGGATTAAATGGAACAAGAAAAATTGTTTAGTTAGTTACTTCTCATTCGTTAAAATTTAAAAAAAAATATTTTTTTTTAGTTGAATTTACAGTCATTTTCTGCGTGAATTAATTATAAGATAATACGTTTAAAATTTATAAATTGAAATAATTTACATTCTGAAGTATCATTTTAAGGAAGTTATAAAAAAAAATTCCTTAACAGAAATTTTCGAATAAATTTTCTGTTAATTGTTCTGTTTCTGTAATTTCCTGCTTATTTTGAACTCAAGTAATTTGAAATAAGCAGGTAGACAAAAGGAAACTCTGCTGATACAATGAAGAAAAAGTTTTGAAAATTCTTAATAAATCAAATTTAATATACTAAGACAGATCTTGTACTTTAACACTAGAAAGACTGAAATTTAGTATATACCTATATTGCCCAAAAGCAGTCAAAATGACTGCATTGTAAAAGAATAAAAAGTGTGTAAAGAAATTTGTTCAAAGTTAATTTTTAATATTATTTACAGTTAAATAACAAGTTATTCGTAATTATTAACAATAAAAAAATTATATGTTGTACAAAATTCTAAGAAATTGTGTCGTTATATTCATCATTGTTTTTCTAATTGAAATTAAAAGCAGTCAAAATGACTTCCTTAGGCAATCTAGTGTTAAGACCAGTACGTAATGTGCTTCGTTGTAAGTTCATTGCTGAAAAGCCCCTTTCACCCGCTGCAGTACTCCCAGACAGAGAAAACATCAATTCCACCATGCGCAGTATGTTGCTATATTTTGAAATTAGAGGGTCATTTTAGAAGTGATGCACTAGACTCTTGTAAGATAACAAAAATTGAAAATGTATCACGAGCATTAACGGGAAAATGGCCGTCCGCGCGGACGTTGGATTCGAGAAATTTGTCGTCCGCGGGGAATTTTTGACCGCCTAGGACGGGCGGACGGGTGGTTTTTCGAGCCCTGGTAGAGAGCTAATCAGTCAATCTCATGACCGGCTGTACAAGGGTTTAAATCCCAGAGTTTATACCACAATATTTTTTCGATCCCTTCGATATATGAAGATTTTTCAGTATCCTGCACTCTTCAGCTCGTGACCTTGTTCTAATACAATACGAAGCTCTAAATAGCGCAGCACCCACAGAGCTTCAATGGCCGTTGAAGTTTCATTTTTATAGTTAAGAAATTTTTCTAGTTTTAAATGGTTACAAAACCATATAGTTTTGTATTCACGGTTTTTCAATCGTACCAATTGTAATCGGTTTGGAAACCGTTCTGGTAAAGAAATGTTCCTAACCGTAAACTTTGTGGTTAACGGGACGGACAGAATGTTGCCGGTTATTTTACCGTGATTCTAGAATTGAAATTCTAACAGAGCAAAACACTAACATATTTGGTTAAGGCAGTAGTTTTCTGTCATTCTAATTTATACCAATAATCAATAATTTAAAACCACTTCACTGTAAAAGAAATTTGGCACAAATTACGGTATAAAGTACCAACATTTCGGGTTCATCATCCGTAAAATCTATTTTACAGTAAAATATTGTACCGTATATTTTACAGTAATATTCATTTAATTAGAGTGATTCACCGATTTTATGGTAATGATTGCCCTAAAAATTACTGTATATGAGATTATTTTTGTTTCGTAACAAGTTCCAGTAAAAATGGATTTTACGGTAAGAAGTATTGGTACCGAAATTACTTGCAGTGTGCGTTTAATATATATTTTGATAAGCCTTTTCGAACACTGAATAAAAAATTAGGGAGTTACGGATCAAAAGTTAAAACGATATTATATTTCAATGAAATACTACTGTAAAAGTAAGGATTGAAAATTACAAAAACCCGTTTGATTGCCTGAAGGTATTAAAGATGTTTCTAATTATTGCCTTTATCTTCTCTTAGCTTCGTCCAGAAATATCTTCGTTTTAATATAGTTGCTTTTAGCAGTCGCAATTCATTAGATTTTACAAACATTTTTGCCTTATACATACTTTGTTTTTATCATTTATTTCATTTTCTATATCTAATATAAATTTTTTAATTTTATTTTTGACGAGGGTCTTAGAAGTGGATAGTGAGGTGGGTAATTATGGTGCATCCTGTAAAGTTTCGTATTTATCTTCAGTGCATATGTATCTTTGATTTAGTTCCTATTTTATTGATATCATATTTTGTAATATTTACAAACTATTACTATAAATATTCTACATTAGCTTTCACTTTGGCAGAACTTATGCACTATTTTATTAATTAATATTTTTCTCTTATGTTTAAAACTTTAAGCAGTTTTTAAAATAATTTGTTTCCATTAATTTTGGAAATTTTGAATAAACTTATTTTTTTTCCTCCACAAACTTATGTGTCCTGTAAAATAAGTATATAGTTATTTTGTGTGTTGTGAAATAGATTAATTACATACCTGCATAATATTTTTGATCTAAGGATTCTATAAATTATATCTTTCATAATCATCAAATTATTATTTTAGTTTCAGACGTGTACATTAAAAAGTATGGTTTTTAAAAAACACTTTTTATTATAATTGCTTTATTATAATTATTTTACTGAAATACATTGTTAGAATTTTCATTCTAAGATTGTGATAAAGTAACCGGCAGCAGTCTGTTCATCCAATTAATCATAAATATTACACCAAAGAAATTTTTTTTTTACCTTTACGGTTTCGAAATCGTTTTCAACCAGTATTTTTATAAAATTATAAATACCAAACTATATGTTTTTTTTATTTAACCATTTACAACTAACATGGTTTCAAAACTTTGTAAGAAATGTAACTGGATATAGGAGCTAGGCTTTCCGTTAGGTAATTGGCATTGGTGAGTGCTCTAGAAACTCTTTCTGTAGTGAAGGGAATGGAGGAAATATTGTAATGTCAACTCTGGGACTCAAACCCCAGTTCTGCAGATTGATTAGCCCTCACGTCTATAGCCTGTACGCAGTTGCATGGAATTTAGTGGTTTCATTAGGTAAGCTTAGTTGGTGTGATAAAATTCTGATTGTTTAACAGTATCAAGTGAAAGCAGTTAATAAATGGTTTTTCTCACAGTTAACAGTTTGATTACCGTGTTATTTATGGTCATATGATTATTTTATTGGAATATGGTATAAAGCAATTAAATAAGTTGTGATTTAATTATTACTTCAGAGAAATGTTTAACAGTGTAGCTGGATATGTTCAAAAGTTTGAAATTTTGTTAGAACTTTATTTCATCAAAAAGTGTGGAGGTTGTGTTTGCATATGATCTAACACTGTAGGATTTTATTTGAAAAGAAATATTCTTACCATAAATAATTTTACTTTTGAACTATTAAGCCGGGTCTCTCTAATTTTTCCAAATCCCAGCACTTACGAGATTTAAAATCGTCTTACAGCTGTTCGCTGTCTGGGGTACCATGCTTAATATATAAACTGAAAAAAAAGTGTTGTCATAACTACCAAAATATGGTATAAGTTATTCTTTTTCTGGTTCCATCCATAACCATAAACCTCGTTATTTTTTACCGAACCACTGTAGTAAAGAATTATGCCAAATAAACAATAAAATACGGTTTTATAATTATGATAAAATTTGACAACTGTGGTAAAATTTGATAATAATCATGATTAGAGTATGACATAAAAACCATTTATTCTGTTAAATTTACTTTTTAGCGTCGTATTTTTCATTAAATGTGCGGTATTAAGAACTATATTTTAGAAAACCAAAATTTCTGGTAAACCGTTAGCATATGAACAGTTTATATACCGTACATTTTGTTTTGTATTACCAGAAATGTGTTTTTTTAATATCAGAAATGTCATTACAATACAGTACGGTAATTTTGTATAAATCTCTTTCTCCTCTTAGATAAAAAAAATTCTGTATTTAAAATCCACTTGAGTATTTTAGTTGTTATTAATAAGAACGTATTAATATTGGAATTTATAATATTTTAAATAGTAATAAAGTAAGAAAACATTTAAAATGGAACTGCCGGTCACACTGAAAAATATTGTTAATTCGTTCAGTGGATTAGCTCAGCTGTTACTACTCATTATATAACTTTTCGAATCTTTGAATAAAGTACCACGTTTTCTTTTCTCTTTGAAGAAATACCATTGATGAAAATTTAACTTCCTAAAGATATGAAATAGCAAATGGAATTAAATTTTCATTGCTTCTTCATTTAGGATAGGCTACCCATGTTTTACATGCGCCCCAAACTCTATTAACTTGACTTAGAAAATTTTTCCTTTGAACAGCGAAATTAATAAAGGATTAATAGTAGATTTGAAATCTTAAACTTCTCGTGGTACACCAGGGTGCTCTAGCACACATCTGTAAATCTGTAATCCTAATATTTTCGTATATTGCGTATTACCTAAGATATGTAGGGCACAGAAAAAAAAGTTATAGGTAAATTATCGTTCTGTATCATAAGGACATTTCTGGTAAAAAAAAAAAAAACGATAACTTTTTTTTTATTTTTGTCAAGATTGTAAGGCTCACCGGAAATTCTAGTTTTCAAAGTTGTAGTTCCTATTTCTGCACATTTGGTAGAAAATTAAAAACAGAAAAGTAAATTTAAAATGATTTTTGTATAAGTTACGATAAAATTGCCAAATTTTACCACGCTTATTAAATTCTATCACACGTTATAATGTCATATTTTATTGATAGTTTTACCAAACTCATAGGCGTTATCTGTAAAAATTACCGAACTTTTTGATGTTCCTATATAGTCAATCAAAGTTTCCATATTCTGGTAGTTTTGACAATACATTTTTTCTCAGTTCTTTATTTTAAATTTTTCTTAGAAAAGAATTGATCCCAGCGGGAAAAAGTAAGAAGCAAAATGAAGGAGTTATCTTTGAGGAGGCATGCGTTATCAGCTATGGCGTTGCGCCTTTCTTTTTTCTGCTTAATAAAACTAACTCATTCATTTTATCGTTTTTTTTATTATGAGAGATAATAATCTCAACGAAAGGGTCAATTCTTTTTTTTTTTAGAATTTATACTTTTTCTTGGAACTCTGATAAAAGATAATCTTAAGAGATAAAAGAGCTGCCATGAAAAAATATTTATTTCTTTTTATCATTTTAAAATGTAAACAACTTGAATATAATCACCGTATCATTACTTTATCCAATATGGTTTCAATACTCTCGCTGAAAAAAAATCACCGAATTCAGTATTTCTTAAGCTCTATTTCTTTAATTTAGAAAATCATTTCGTCATGAATTCATTTGATTTGTGATGAAATGCAAACTCTTAAATGTGTGAAGAAAATATTTACTGAACTCGAAGCTTTGTCGTAACTTGAATGATCAGTAGGGAAGGTCGAAACATTAGGGCACTACAAGTTCTTTTTTTTTCTTCTTCTTTTTTTTTGAAGAAAAGTAGAATGACAAAAATAGAATTAAAAATATTTTGACGAAAGTTGTTTTCACGAAGAAGTGACACATGTTATTTCGACTCTTTGACGAAACTTTTGTTCGGGGCTATACCAGGAAACAGTTTCGTGATATTTGAGTATACATTTTCTACAGTGCAGGTTGGCTTCACAAATCTAATTCACAGCAATAAAAAATGTAAATTTTCAAGTGTTATTCTAAACTTTGTCAATATATATGAACTTTAATATTTTTATTAACTCCACTACATATTGTTATTTATTTAAAATACGATATAAAAATATTTACAATACAGCTGTGCTAAAATTTTTTTAAAATGTAAGACATAAAACTAAATCAATTTTCATTCTCTTATAAAAGTCAAAAGTGATACTCCATTCCATAATAAATATTAGGTAATTCTACTCAGAGAAAAAAGTTCTTGTTAAATTACCGCTCTCTATGGTAATGATAATTCAGATAAAATAAACTATAATTCTGGTAATTGAAGACAAAATATACGATTTCTTATCCATTCGTTCACTGATTTTTGCTTTGATGTGATAATGATTCACTAGAAACTACGGTTTTCAAAATTAAATTATAGTTTTTGTTACCATTCATTTAGTAAACAAATACAAAACTGAAAAGTAAGTTTAACCAAATAAATGATACTAGAAATTCTAATAAATGATAATTATTGTTAATTTTACCAAAATTATTAACAAAGCGCTTCGATAAAAAATTACCGAGTAAAATTACCAGAAACACGATTAAATTTTATCTTACTCTGGTAGTTTTTACGATACTTCTTTTTTTAGTGTACTACCAATGAATTTCCATTCACTTATAGGGCCTATTAGATAGTTGAACTGTTGGTAAACCTGAAGTTTATTATGGAAATTTTTTAACCTGGAAAACACGCACAAGTTTTTCTATGTATGAGCAAAAATATTAACTTAATATTTTTATAAAACTGTTATCGAAAACTAGACGGAACTAATAAAATTGTCATTAAGATTAATTATTATATTTATAACTATTATATAATTTATGAAAAAAACTTATTATTTTTTTTGTTACTTCATTTAATTGCTGCTTCTAAAATACGCAAATATTTTGTTCTGTTGTTTACGAAATAAACATTGTTGTATGAACAAAACTATGTACATCGTAGAATAATAAACGAAATGTACTGAAAATATTTCATCATATATTTCAATTTTAAAATTCCCTTTAATTTTAAAATTCCTTTTGATTTTATTATTATCATAAATTATTATTATTATTTTTGTAAGTTTGTATATTTTTTTCATGATATGGAATATTTAGGCAATAATCATACGATAATTAGTGTAATTAGAATTAGTAGAAAGATTATGAAATAAATATTTATATTTATTTTAAATTCAAATATCTGTTTCCCGAAATTAAGAGGACATTTTTTTAAATTTCTGTTTAACAGTAAAAAAAAACTCCCAATAATAACAATAATAAAATGTTAAATAATAAAAAACTTCTAATACTTACATAAGTGTTGTATAACTTGGAAAATGTACCTGCAGCACATACCTATTCATATTTATATTTTATGTACAAAAACGTTTCATAGCAATGAAGGGTTACAAAACCAGCAATAAATTTTTTTAAAATCAATTCGTACAAAGAAAATTTTTATTTTAGTTACTTTTTATTAAAAAGGAACTTTTTTTCCAGCGATCTACTTGCTTCACCACTGACTGTATTTATTCATAAATTTATATCCTGCTAATGAAAAAAACTTTAACTACTTTCCATATAATTGCACAATCGGGATAATGCGTATAGTACTGGATTTTTATTTTAGGAAGATTTATAAGATTCCCTCAAAATCCTATACGTCCCAAAAATGTGCATCTTAGAAACGTACCAAAATGGTATTGTTGAAATCAAAGTAGCAGGATCCTGTGTATTGATCCGCAACGTCAAGGAAAAATTTATCTGCTGAGCGTGCTTTAAAATATTTGTATTTAAATGTTGCACTTTGCAGGTCTGTAAATTTTGAAAACCTGGAGTTTCTAATGGTAAATACGTGATACTAAAATGCTTCAAAATTAAAAGAACAAATTTAAATAAAAACAAATTGAAACATTATTTGTTTGAAGTTTATTAACTAACTAAAACTAAAAGAAAATTCTGGAACTGCGAAATCACAATGAAAGACATCCTTTATTCAATTTTTTTTCGTGTTGAAGTAAAGCAATATTAAAAAAAAAATTAACTTAATGTCGGTTGAACTAAATAAAACAAATAAAAATATTTTTAATCTTCAGAACTTTAAATTTTTACTTGAAATAAAATAAATTTGCATTTCAAATGATGCTCTGAAAACTAAAACAGAACGTAAAGAAAGCGAAGCGAAAAAAGTCTTTCGAGTTAAAGTAACCTGGAAACAGGGATCCACTAAAGAAGGAAGTCTTACAACTAAAAAATTAGTTCCATAGGTTTTAAGTAAAAAATCGTTCCTCGTTTGCGTGTTCCATGTCTTTAAAAAATTTCGAATATTCCTCCATTTTTAAAATTACGCTAGCAGTAATAACATTGTATTATTATTTGAAAAAAAAAAATAGGTATATTTTTGTTGTCAAGACCAAATTAAATCTACTACGTACGGCGCTTCTTCTGCTACCTGGGTTTGAATCATTATTTTTGAATGTTTTCTTAGGAATATTTCATATAGGGATCCGCAGTGGTTCATTTGATAGAGCATTTGCCTCCCAATGAAGTGACGCAGGTTCGAGTTCCAGCAATGGTTGCTTGATACGAATTCAGCTCGTGGCTCACACCAATCACAGTGCTAACGTAAAATGTATCCTCAGTGGTAGAAGGATCATGGATTAGAATCCCCTCGACGTCGGGCTAATAGTGGATGGTTTTCGAGGTTTTCTTCTCCATTTAACGTAAAGGTGAGGTAGTCCATCACGGTGTAAAGAAAAACGTCCTTCATGGTTAAAAAATGTCCCTAACGAAGGCTAGTTTGTCCCAACTGCTTTATACGGGAGTCTTCTGAGTTGGGTTCAAAACTACAAGGTATTCTTACGGAGTAGAGCATTGATAGTCGTTAACTCAAAAAAGGGTTGACTGTTTAACGTCAGTTATAAAGTGAAATAGAAAAATATTTTAATGAAGTTTAAAACTTAATCTTTTTTGGCCTTCTGATGGTTAATGCGCTAAAAATCGTTATCGTAAACTATAGTAATATTAATAATTTCGGCATTGTTTCTGAGTCACACTTGTCAGAAGTGTGCAGGTACATTTTCGGTAGACTTGTCGAATCTTGCAGAGATTTGCAAGTGTGTAACGCATATGAAGTAGTTATGTGTAAAGAAATTACGATATTCTGTAGTTAGCGCATAATTGCTTGATTTTTAAGTTTCAATACAGATTTTCTTAAAAAGTAACCTTCGACGTTTGCTTTTAATAAATTAGTTTTTAACCTTATAAATAGATGGCAGCATGATTATTTTCTACACTAAGGCAACGTGAAAGCTCTTGATAAAAAAGGCCCGCAAACTCCTAGAGCAGTGTTTCCCAAACTTATGATTTTTGTGTACCCTTTCTAAATTTTTCGTAACGCTGTGTTCCACTAATTAAAAAATGAATATATTTCCTACTATAAAAAAATTGCACAAAAGTTAAAAATCACAACTGGTTGCTGAGAACACATATTATTAACTGTTAACTCTGCAAAAAATAGCCAATAGAAAAATACGTAATCGTAAATTTTCACGGTCAATCGTCAATTTTTTTTTTTAAATTTTCGTTTGTTGCATAAGAAAGCGTACCCCCGCTAAACTGTTCCCGTATCCCTGGGGATACACTTACCACACTTTGGGAAACAATGTCCCAGAGTATACGTACTAATACGAAATGCAATAGTATGCGAGTACCATTTTGAGATCACGTCAGTGTATACATTGGCCGTTGGAGTCAAGCATGCTAGTTTCATAGATGATGCCGTTGGCCGTAAAGAGAGAATCGCTTGATCATGTATATGTGACCACGCTTCAGAACTGGTTAGCATAATGATCCCACACGGAAATGGGACGTATTCAATACGTTTCTGTACTGAGAAAAATGTATGGTAAAAACTAGCTGAATAAAATAAAATTTACAGTGATTCTGGCTCTATGAGAATGCCGTAAAGCATGGTAATATTTACCAAAACGCTTTGCCAATGTCTTTGGTAAAATAAAAAGTAAAAAATTGCTTAACAATATGTGTAATAATTTGGTAAATGTGGTAAAATTTAGTAATTTTGTCATAATGCCATAGAACAGGGTTCAAAACCCATTTATTCGGTTAAATTTACTCTTCAGTTTCGTATTTTGCACTTAAAGTGTGGTAATACGAAGTATAATTTTGCAAACTCGAATATCCTGTAAACTGTTATCATATAAATGGAAAAATTATCAAATGAATAGTTTAAATATTGTATACTTTGATTTTTATTACCAGAATTATGTTGTATTTTTCCCCAGAAATATCAATACAGTTAGGTAGTTTTACAGGATTTTTTTTATCTCCGTACGCATAAAACAACTTTCTATGTTTTAAGTATTTCAGAGAGATGTTCCTTTAAAATTAGTTTTTTTTTTAAATTAAAAAATATGTAAATATGAACAATTGTGATATAACTACGATTGAGCAAATGGATCAAAACAAAACCTTTGTTCAACTTTTCAAACAGTTTGCTTTATTCAAAACTGCTTCATTTTTTCATAACGGAGAAATAAATTATGGCCGAACAGAAAAACAATTTTTTTTACCATGACATTTATTACCATACAATTCAATAATTTTTTTCTGAATTTTTTTTCTTCTCCGTTAGGGTTTATTTGAGAAAAAAATTATGATTATATAAAAATGACATTACAACACTTAAGCTTAAGAAATATTTAAGTTTCTTTTTAAAGTTATATGTATTTTTTAAATCGTGTAATATTTATTCGAACTAACAGAAAAAAAGTGATATTTTTAAGTGTCGTAATTATTTATATTGTTTGAAAATATGTAGTTAATGAAACAATTACTTTGATTTTCACGTCCTCTTGTAATCTCTAAAATACTTTTCACGAAAGATTTGAAAGAAAAAAAAATGTTTCATTTTCTACGAATGGTGAGGAATTTTTAGATTTATTATTTTTTTCCTCCAATTCTGTATGTAATCTGATAAGGATTTCGCTTAATACAAAAATATTTTGTTCTTTTTCTCTCTACCTAGATTTGCTTTTTATATTTGAAATAGTTAGTAATGAAAAACAAAATAATATGATGATTGCAGTGATAGTGACTTTTCTCTTAAGTTCTTTTGGAGAAACATTTTTTGATATAGTTTTGAAATCGCAGTTATTATTTTATTTCCTTCGAATAGAGTGATATTTAGCTATAAGAATAGAACCTACCCATTTTCACCACCCTGTGAGAAAATGAAATTTTTTTAAACTTGTTTTCTTTTACATTTTATAACCGTCGTTGAACAGCAGACCCAATTTTTTAATTTTACGACTACTAATGTTCAATTACGTAGCCTTGTAATTTTGAACCCAATCCAGAAGACAAGAGAACTCCTGGATCAAGTATTGGGAGAAATTTGCCTTCGTGGAGGTTTTTTTGATGAAACCAACCCGCATTTGCGTTACATGGAGAGGAAGACCATGAGAACCTCCCTCGGTTAGCCTGACGACAAGGGGAATCTAACCCATGATCCGTCTACCATTGAGGATATTTCACGTCAGTACTGTGGTCTGTGCAAGCCGGATGCGGAATTCGTGCTGACCAGCCATTGCTGGGATTCGAACCCGGTTCACCTCATTATAAGGCGAACGCTCCATCCCCTGAGCCATCGCGGCTCTTTAAACTTGTTTCGGATAAAAAGGAGTCTAAATAAATTTATAAATTCCCCTTTTTTACACTTGAAAATAAATCTTTTGAAATTACGGAAAACCCTCTCGTCTGGTGGGCCAGTATAAATCCGTTTATTTCAAAGAAAGCATGTTGTTATTTACACCTGTTTTTTAAGCAGATTAATTCGGTTATTATAACAAGCAAACTTTGGTATTTTAACAAAAGAACTACTCTGTTATTTTAATAGAAAAACTTACAAAATCAGTATTTGGGTTGGGGAGAGTTACGAGAAGCATTCGTAAACGCTGGGACTTGAATCAGGGTCATCTGATTGGGAGACGAATGCTATGAACCGCTATGACTATGCTACCGAAGCTCTAGTTTTAATTATGGAGAAGAATCTCAAACCTTAAAATTCGTAAAGAAGTTATATTTAAGTCTAAAAACAATTAAAACTGTAGTGACCCACCATTATAAAATTATCAGGCAAGTTGACTTCCCAAAAGCTTATATCTAAAGAAGCATAATAATCTGGTAGAAAATCATTTTGTTATTAGTGAAATTGTCTCACCTATTTAGATACCCTACTCTTCTCAAGGCATCAATCTGTGAACGCTATTGGACTACTGTCTCTTATTTATGGATTTATTGTTAGCTTTTTGATATTCAATTGTCTTTTAATGTGCCATTAGATGTAAAAAAAAAGAGAAAAAAAGTATCAATTTGTTATCAAGCCGATTCCCAGTTTTATTTATGCGATGTTCCCTACCATAAAATAATTTTTAGAAAGTAAGAGCTAATATAGAAAATAATCGTAAAATAATTTGAAAAAGTCATCGTACGGTAAGCAAAACTGAATGGCAAAAACAAGAAGTTGAACTGACAATTTCAACCCGCTACTGATAATGAAAAACAAAAAAAAAATCGTTTTGTTAGCAAAATAGCTTTAAACCGTCAAATATAAAAAGCACGGCAAGTTCAAGTGCGCGAATAGAAACGGAAAAAAAAAATCGTTACATTTCCATAATCAGTCAATTTCGCTGTGAAAAATATGTCTTTCTCCTAAAGGTTTTACAGTTATTTATTACTGTGTACTTATAACAAAGCAAAACTATTCATATAAAGGTTGAAAAATGGAGAAAAACCGTGTTCTCAACAAAACAGTTTTAAACAATCTATACATTTGTTATACAGAGAAAATCCGTAAAAAAACTGGAATTTTTTACATTTCGCTAATAACGGTTGCAGACAGAAAAGAATCTAATTTACTAAAAAGAATCTAAAATTTCGTGAACAATATTTTTTTTTAGAATAACAGTTATTTTTTATAGAGTATAAAATTGTTCAAAAAAAGGAAAAGTGTTGTATTTTTAATGCCAGTTGTTAGTTTCATTACGTTGAAACAACATGAAAAGCAAAAACGAACAAATTCGATTCTGGTAAAATTATCGTACTTTACGGTAAAGACATTTCTGGTACGAGAGACCATAATTCTAGTTAATAAAACCAAAATATACACCATTTAAAGCATTTTTTTTAAAAATCATATGGTAACATTTTACCGGAAATTCTTTTCTCCAAGATTATAGTACTTATTATCAAATATTTAGCGGACAATACAGAACTGAAGAAGTAAATGTAATCAAATTAAAGGTTTTTATGCTATGCTCTAACGCAACATGATAAAATTACTAATTTTCAACGAATTTACTTAATTTAATCACATAATAAACAGTCAAATTTTATCAAAAGTCTTTACCGGACCACTTCGGTAAAGATAGATTTTCTGTGTGCCCATAGGGCCAGAAGAACGGTAAATTTTACCATATTCTGGTAGTCTCGATCCTACTTATTTTCTCTGTGCAGGTATACGTTGTTTATATACATTACTTAATGGCCAACATAAATATAACATTGTCTCTTTTACAAATTTCAATTAAGTTTTCCCAGATAAACGAAACATCTTATTTTATGTTTATTCAAATTACCCTATTTCCTTAATGAGTACTACTGAATCAAAGCATTACATTTTCAAACCTCAGCTAATAGATTTCAACGCTATATTTAGAAAATACTGCTTTTCAGTCGAAAAGCCATTTGATTACTTCCTTTTACGAAAAATCTTTCCTTTCAAGATAAAGCTTTGCCACAAGGTGATTAGGTTCAGTCAGATACCATGAAAAGGTCTTGGCATAGCCTGGTTTTGTGTAAGTTTTGAAGCTAATCAAATAATCAATTAACCAAAGGAATTAATCAAAAGCATTTAAATCAACTAATATTACTATATTAGCAATTAGTCTACTACAGCGAGTTATTCTATGAATCAAAGTAATGCTTATGAGCAATGAATGAAAGCATATTTATCTAATTAACTTCTCCATATATACTTTGTGTATGATATTCTGCATAGTCTGTATATTCATAGGTTAAAGAGCTCTCGTTTTTCTATGATATGACCCGGATTCGAATCCCAGCCATGGTTGGTCGAAAAGAAATCCGCACCTGGCTCAAACCGACCAGAGAGGTGACGTAAAATATCCTCAGTGGCAGACGGATCATGAATTAGAGTTCCTTTGCCGTCTGGCTAAATGAAGGAGGTTTTCGTGGTTTTATTCAAGAAAAAGTCCCCCACGCAGGCGAATTTCTTCCAATACTCGATGCAGGGGTTCCCTTGTCTTCTGCATTGTGTTCAAAATTACTAGGCTTCGCAGTTGAACATTGGTAGTCCTAAAATTAGAATTGGGTCAGCTGCTCAACGGTGGTTATAAAATAAAAATTCTCTGTGTATACTTTTCTACCACGTATTTATGTACTGTTTTCGAACTTGTGCAAAGAATACGGCTAACTATCTATTTATGGTCTCTCAAGGTTTGAGAAAAATGAAATAAATTCCAATATTTTCGAACCATTTCCTTAATTAAACCTGCTTTTATCTCAGAACAAAAATTTATGAATCGAAATAACTTAAATAAAGCGAGGGCTTTCTTAATCACAAAACAAGCATCCCAAGAAATTTCATTTTTAAATATATGACTATTTGAAATAGAATAACTCAGAATCCATTCAATAGATTTTGTTCACATAATGTATGTTGTCATTATTTACTTTAAAATGACGTACAAATTTGTATACCTTACAGTTCAAAATCTTTTCGACCGATATTAAATAAATTAATAAGAATAATTAACAAAAATTAACAATTATTTTTTGCCTGTGTTGCAGCTGTGTGCAGTATTTCTTAATTCGCTTAAAACGTTCTCGAGACATAGCAAAATAACGTGAAATGTGAAATTTGCATTAAGTGATCTAAACTTACATCCGTTCTTCTACTTAAACTATTGGGACCATATTTTACAGATTACAACTACCTTACATATTTTGAAATTTAAGAGTCTAAATATGTAAAAAAAAATTATTGCAAGAAAGTACGTTTTTTGTATTTGATTTCAGAAATTAAAATATCGTCTGTTCAACCAGGAGGGGAAAAAATATGGCCATTTACTACCATTTTATATAGTAATGATATTTGTGGTTGTAAATAAAGCGATTCTGGTTAATAAAAACGAAATGTATGATATTTAAACCATTTCGGTCATTGGTAACGGTTTACAGAAAATTCTGCTTTTCAAAATTATAGTTCTTATTGCAACATACTCAATAAAATATTCAAAACTGTAAAATAAATTTATTCGAATCAATGGTTTTTATGCTATGCTCTAAAATTTCATGATATAGTTACCAAATTTTACCACATTTATTAAATTTTATCACACGTTATATTTTATTGTTATGCATATTTTATTGTCATTTTTACCAAAGTCCTTCGGGAAAAATTACCGAGTTTCTTGACGTTTCTATAGAGACAGAAACACGGTACATGAAGCTATTTTCTGGTAGTTTTGACCATTCTCAGTGTAAATAATTAGCATATTTAATGCTCTGAGCCATGGGGACTCAGTGGATAGATGGTTCACCTCTCGATGAGATCAACTTGGTCGATACGAATTCCGCACCCGGCTCGCACCGACCTTTGACCGACTAAGTCCATCAGGCTAACCGCAGAAGGTTTTCGTGGTTTTCCTCTACATGTATCTCAAATGCGGGTTAGTTACATCTAGAAAGCACTTCACGAAAGCAAATTTTTCCCAATACTTGATCCAGGAGTCCCCTTGTTTTCTGGATTGGGTTCAAAATCACAAGGTTACGAAGTAGAACATTGATAGTCGTAAACTCAGAATTGGGTCGAGTTTTCAACGATGGTTATAAAATAAAATATTTCAGTACCTTTAACTATTAAGATTGAGTCCCAGAGCGTATAAATCTGATCATTAGAACAACCTGTAAGTCTGGGTGTTCACTTTTGTTTTCAATTTTAAGAACTTTACTTAAAGTTATATGCTTCTATCATTAAAAGCACAATTATGGTTCCCACTTGCAGAATTATGGGTGTATTGACTAGATGTGACCATATTATTTAAAAAATTATTATTTTTATGAAGAACAAATAAACTTAAAAATAATTTTAAAGCAGACTATAATTGTAATATTTATGCAGTGTCAGATATATTTTGAAGGTGTCAGTTTTCGTCAAAAATGATAATTTTAAAATATTTTGTTATTCAAAATGGTTGCAAGCATGTGCATATTTTCCGCTAGTACAAACTTTGTAAATTAACTAAAATTTTAAATTAAATTTTAATTAAACTTTTCATTGTTTTTATCCCGGCATCTCGAAAGATTTTAACAATTTAAACAAATAAGTTCTTCGGATAAATTTTAGAGTCAAATTAAAAATAAAGTATAGGTGCATACTAGAATTTCGTGACTCATTGTACAGTGCGCAAAATTTAAAACGGAGCAGCACCTTAAATACTTTAGAACTATACTGTTAGAATTTTCATTCTAAAGTTACAGTAAAATAAGCGTCCGCTGTCTGTCTATCCGAATAACCATAAATGTTATGGTTAGAAACATTTCTTTACCTTAATAGATATAATACCGCTTGCAACTGGTATGGTTAACAGTGAATACAAAACTATACGGTTATGTTGCCATTTAAGACTAGCATAGTTTCTATACCCTAAAAATGAAATTGGAACTCTGTGGCACTGCGCTATTTATGCGCGAATGGTAGTCTCGTATTCTAATAGTCCAGGGTCACAAATAGAAGAGTGCAAGACACTGGAAACTTCCTGTATTGAAGGAATAAAGGAAACACCGTATTATTAACCCTTGGATTCGAACATCTGTTCAGTTAGACATGAGTATGACAGATTAGTCCTCTCGACTACAATATCTACTTCGCTGCAGGGAACTAAATGGTTTCATTAGGTGGGCCAAGTTGACGCGGATAGAATTCCGGTTACGTAAAAACAATCAATGAAGGTTTTCCCTCTCATTTAACAGTTTGAATATTATATTTTATGCGGTTATTTGACTGTTCTGGTTGAATGTAGTAAAATAACAATTAAATAAACTGATATTTCATGATTTTTACTAAAAAATTTCTAACAGTGAAGTGGATATATTTTAGAGGCAATTTTTATGGTAAGAGGATTTGACTTCTAATATGCTTATTAATTTTTGATATTTTAAGCTACAAAAGCAGACACAAATGCGTGCTTTTTCTGAATTAATATAGCATTATTTTATTTTACAACCGTCGTTGGGCTTATGACTACCAGTGTTCAAATCCACAGCCTTGTCATTTTGAACCCAATCCAGAAGACAAGGAAACACCTGGATCAAGTGTTGGGAGAAATTTTCCTTCGTGGAAGATATTTTTGTGGTACTAATCCGCATTTGCGTACCAGGCAGAGGGAAACTATGAAATCCTTCAACGGTTAGCCTGACGGCAAGGGGACTCTAACCTACTATCTGTCCATCACTGAGGATATTTAACATCTGCAATGTGGTCGGTGTGAGCCGCGTACGAAATTCGTATCGATCAGCTTTGCTTGGATTACATTTGCTTGGATTACCTCATTGGAAGGCGAATGCTTTATCCTCTAAGCCACCAAGGTTCAATATGCCATTATTGCTTAAAAACGAGAGGTTAAGGTCGGGATAGCTTGGTTGGTAGGGCGTGTGGCCCATGTTCAAGAGGTCGTGAGATTGATCACTGTCGACTGAAAACTCCTCGTGCACAAAATGGTGACTGGTGCATGCTAATCTGCTGGGTCACAAAGTTCTCCAAGTTACCATAACAAAACAGTACCTCTGAGGGTACTGGATCTGAGATTGATGGTGATCTGGTACAGATTATTTTGGTTCAGAAATTACGATCTGCGGTAGGATGGTGTGTGAAAGTGTACTCTGTGTTCAACGGGCTGTGACGTAAGGGGGTGACAGAAGTTGATTCTTTGGCTATAGATGGCGCCACTGGAAAACAAGAAGAAGCGCATCCTTTTGTCTTAAAATAGGCTTGTCACTATTGACATGTGGCATACGACAGCAACAACATCGAGTGGTTTGCAACTAGTTTGAGAAATATGATCTGCAATTGATAAAATGTTTATACACTTTAATATTATTTTTTTGCTTCCGGCATGTTTAACTACATGTTTGGAACAGTTTAAGTGAATAACACACTTTTTGTGCTCTCTTTAACTCTGTATGTAAAACTCGCTTGAATGGAGAGAATCTATGTTAAAATAATTATTCATTTTTACATGGAATTATCTTTGTTAATAGTTTTAAATTCAATAACACTATTCAAAAATTTTGAATAGAAAAAAAAAAAGTTTTCAGTGTCAAAATCGAAAATTTGTCTAACACCTCTTGAGAAATACAAGTTTGAAAGTTTGATTTTTAAAAATTCAATTACACCTTTACAATTTAGATATTTTCGTACATAATCCTATGTATGAAACAGTATAAAAGAATTTTTCCTGCGTAAGTCAATATATCAAAGGAAACAAAATGAATCAACGCCAGATGAAAATAAAAATAAATAAAATCAATCTGAAGAAGTCATCTCGATTCCATTACCAATTTGATAATGATCAATAAGAAAGATGGAACTATCCAGGAAGATACTGTTCCAGGACAGAATCCGGTTCAGTCCGAGAGTGATCTGAAATCCGATTCCGTTAATTCTTTTAGACATTGTTACGGCTCGAGCTCTTTAACTGACATCCGGTCGGATCCGTTTACAGTTACTGCCTTTATGTTGGTGGACTTTTTTCTTCCTTATTGCTTTTCGCTATTTCTTTAAGGATAAAAGGAACTCGCGATGCACTTTTTGTTGTTGTCTTACACATTCTTTGTTTACTGTAAATATTAGAGCTTCCTTGCGAAAGCTTCTAATGTTGATTATACTGGTAAAAGGATTGTGATTAATTTTGTTTTGGATAGGAGTATGTGTTTGATTTATTCTGATGAAAAATATTAAACTTTTATAGAAAAAATATTGAACTTTTTTTAGTGTAATTGTAGTATTTTTTTTAACTTCACTATTAAGATAAAAAAATAATTTCATTATATTAAATCTGTCATGTCAAATTTGTAGTATTCTGGATAAATTAAATTTTCAGACTATGTATAAAAGTTTACCTCATATTTATTAAATACTACGCTTAGATTTGCTAAAGTCAATTGAATTATCATAAAAACATTTCTGGTAAACAAAGAAAAAACGTGATTCTGGATATATAAAACCAAAATATTTAAAGCATTTATTTGGTAGTTTTTTTCTCATTTATATGGTAAAGGTTTACCTAAGTTTCCTCCTTTTAAAATTATAGTTCTCATTAAAACACATTTAGTAAAGAAATACTAAACTGAAAAGTAAATTTAGCCGAATAAATGTTTTTTTTTTGTCAGTCTCTAAGGTAGAATGATAAAAATACCAAATTTTACCAGATATTATAAAACCATATTTTATTGTTAATTTTAACAAAACAATACCAAAGGGGTTCTATACAATTCCCGAGATTTTTGCATCTTCCATAGAACCAGATACACGGTAAAATCTAAACCATACCAAGAAAATCATATTCTAGTTGTTTTGTCTGTGCCTTTTATCTCAAAGTTTATTTATTGAATATTGTAGTTATTATATTTCATGTTTATTTAATATTATATTTTGCTAAGTTTTTCTCATTAATTTTGATTGAAAAGAAACTCACGATACTGCTCACATTGTTTTACAAAATCCTTATTTGCTAAATTAATTTTGCTTCTGAAAACAGTATGCGTTAGCTTTATTTGATGGAATTTAAAGAAAAAATAATTTATTTTCATTGTAGATGTAATCTTTTCTTTTTCAAACTTGGTATCATATCATTATTTTTTCTTCATCATTAAAATGGGCTTGTAAAACTAACAATTCACGTGCTTCATTTGTACTGCAGAGTTTGCATATATGATACATATTATTTTTAACTTATCAAAAATTATTGTAATTAAAATTTCTACTGAAAGATCCAACAACATGACATTAGGGGCAAATTGTAAACAATTAAATACTTATACATCCTACTAGAAGAATAATTGTGTACATTATCTTTCAACGGCAAATAGGAAATTATCTCTGTAAATGGTTCAATGAAGCTTCAAGCGTGGATCGTATAAGGACGGTCAGATAAGGAATTTGACGAGAGCATAGATTCTTATAGAAACTATTTGACTACATCTTTCCACTTGCATAGGCAGTGAAGATAAAGAGGTAGTATGATGAGCTTTTGAATAAAAGGAATTCAAATCTCTGGTAATTGTTTAGGAACACATCAACAGAAATTTCTGATGAGGAAAGAACTATAATCAAAAGTATCACAACATAAATAAAATTTACCGTGTTTCAGGCTCTATGGGAATACAAAAAAGTTCGGTATATTTTGGTCAAATTAACAACAAAAGATAATTTTATGTTATCTAAAAACATTTGATTAAATGTGGTAAAAATTGATAATTTTACCATGGCACTTTAGAATATGTCATAAAGGGATTATTTGGTTAAGTTTACTTTTCAGTTTTGTATTTGTTGCTAAATAAGTTGTAATGAGAACTATAATTTTTAAAAAAGAAATTTCTGGTAAACTATATAAAGGGAAAAATTACCAAATTGATGGTTTATTTGGAAAAAGTTTTCATTCTAAAATTACGGTAAAATAACCAGCAGCAATCTACCCATCCATTTAACAGTAAGGTTATTTTAACCTTTACGTTTTTGAAACCGTTTTCAATAATATAGTTAAAAACCATGAATACAAAACTATACAGTTTTTAACCATTTAAAACTAGAATGGGTGTAAAATCACAAAAAAGAAATTTAACTGCTCATTGGAACTAGATTTCTCTTTAGGTAATGGTTATTGGAGTTGTGGTTGGAGTTATGTTTTATCAAGTGAACCGTGGAATGTTACTTAATTAATTCATCTGGCTCTTTTACTTATCATAAGATATGGGAAATACTAGACTTTCTTGTGTTAAATAGCTTTATGGTGCTGCCATCTATGTGTGAATGAGAGTATGATATTCTAATAGTCCAGGTTCACAAATTGGAGAGTGCATGATGCTAGAAACTGTTCATGTGCTGAAGGGAATGAATGAAATGTTGTGTAAATATAATTATAACTCTTTGACTCATGAGATTGATAGATTAGCTCTCTTGGCTATAATATGTACCCAGCTGCAAGGAGGTGGGGTCATAAGGTAGGCCTAGTTGGTGCGGATAAAATTCTGGTTATTTAACCGTACTAGATGAAAATAGTGAATAAACGGGTTTTCGCACAGTTAACAGTTTGACTATACCATCTTATTTATGGTTATTTGACTGTTTTGTTTGAATATGGTAACATAACAATTATATAAATTGTTATTTAAACAATTTTTCAAGGAATTTATAACAGTGTATGTCAAAAGGACATTTTTATCTCATCCATTGACGGACCCGCAAGAATTTTTAGGAATCAGATTTGAAAAATTTGTTGCATTCGAACCTTGTTTAACCTTATTTGAACCTTCCAGGAATCGCTACAATCTCCTTTTGTATCGCTTTATTTACTATGCTACTTTTTTTTCAAAAAAAGTGGCACTTTACGCAACAAACTACGAAAAAAATTGGTGACTACAGTATTTTCGTTAAGCAAAATAAGATAATACGTGAAAATCAGTCAGTAATCGAGCTATTAATGCCTAACGTTTCTTTCTTAAAGTCTTATCTAAAAAGATTAACATTTTACTGGAATTATTTTTATTGTTAAAATTTCTTTTTGAATATTATATTGTATATTTTATCGTCTTAAAGTTTAACAAGACAACGGGCATTGTATTTTAATAAAATATTTGCCGAAAGCAAATAAATTAAGAGGGTTATTCGAAAAATACGCATGTAAAAAAATACTGAAGAAATAGTACGGGAAATATAAGACTATGTAATATATTTATGTGGCCACGTAATAGATTATGCATATATTTCTTCGGTGACGTCTCGTTTCGTAAACTCTGATTCAAAATTTGTTTGTCCAAATGTCGAAACGAAAAGTATTTATTAAGTTAGAGATGTCACCTGCACAAATTTTTTAAATTATTGTAATTTGTTTTATTGTCTAAAAAATGAGCTAACTGTAAAGTATATTTGTATCTATATTAGAACAAGAGATGAGACTTTATTTCGATGTTATCTTTTACTGAATACTGATGTTTTAAATGTTTTTTCCATATTTTTCTACTGTTATTCAACTAAAATGTATCTCAAGAATTAAGAAGTTAACTCCATTAAAGTTTTTCAGTATAGCTTCATTGTATACTTTTACCTAAAAATAGTTTAAAAAAATAAAGTTTAGGAATTAGAAAATTGAATTTTTTTTTTATTGGTAATAAGAAAAAACATGAAAAGTTTTCATGCATGAAAACATGAAGTTTGGATTTACTAAAATGAATCAAAATTGTTGTTACAGCAATTTATCATTCGTTACATCAAAAATTAAAAATGTATGTATATATATATATATATAATTA
>NC_092206.1:86281845-86348619 GCF_043381705.1 Parasteatoda tepidariorum | reverse complement strand
TAACTGACGTTAAGGATTTAAAATAATAAAATTTTGAAAAACCGTTTTTTTCGCCCTTTAAATTCGAGTTTGATATTACTTTTGTCAATGTACGCAGACTTTTTTGACTAACTGTATATGTGTGTGTATATATATATATATATATATATAATATATGTTTCATATATATGTTTCATACAAATTGCATTTAATCTCAATTAACCAACCAAATTCTTTTTAACTTCTTCTTAAGTTTTCCATTCGCGAAAACAAATTGTCACTGGCTTTTTATCTAATACAGATATATTATGTGAAGTATTTTAATGGTATACGGATAATAATTTATGGTATCGTTTATAATGGTTAATAAAATAGTATGTGTATGATTTTCGTTCATTATATCTGTTATAATATAGAAAAAAAATATACTGTTTGGTTTCGCATTATATTGATCAGTTTCACACAAATCTCATTTAAGCTCAATTTATCATCCAAATTCAGTTTAACTTCTTTTTAAGTTTTCCATTGGCAAAAACAAATTGTCACTGGCCTTATATCTAATACAGATTAAGTGGTGAAGTACATGGATTAAAAGAAACAGAAAACAGCTTCATTAAAATACCAAAATAAACGTTTTAATTAACTGAATTCTGTGAGACTTTTCACACTTGGAATGACAATACTTGTTTAGTGCGTTTTGAGAATGAATTTCGATTGTGAAAAAAAAAACACTATTCTTCCCGATGTAGTCTTATCAATTACTTCTTGGATTAAGAACTAATTGGAAATTGTTGAGGTGAACATTTTCAGTTTCTGCCGTCGAAATCGGAAAAGATTTCAATACTTGGGAGATGATTTTTATCTGGAAGGACTCTTGAAAGATGAAAATCGATTTGTTGTTAGACGATTTCGGTAATTTATTCACTGAATTAAACGAAATTAATTGCGATCAAAATAGTAATTATGGAATGCGAAGTAATTAAAACAAAAATATGGTAGCGTATATAGAGCAGCAATAGTTACTTCGATGAATTATGCTCATATATATGTCATTTACTGATCCGTGTTTACTTCTGGTAAACTTTGCACCTACTTCAAACAACCAGTGTTTACTTGGAGAGTATTAACCTATAGTAAAATAAATATAGCTGCGTAGGAGAGCTAGTTGTTCGGAGAGTGATATTCAATTATAAGTTATTAATTAAACTTAGTTAACTTTTCTTTTCATTATTTCAAACATCTAATATTGAGCCGCGATGGTTCAGGGAATAGAGCGTTCGCCTTCCAATGAGGTGAACCGGGGTTCGATCCCGGCTATGTCTGATCGATACGAATTCCGCACCCGGCTTGCACATACCACAGTGCTGGCGGGAAATATCCTCAGTGATAGACGGATCATGGGTTAGATTCCCCTTGCCGTCAGGCTAACTGTGGGAGGTTCTCGTGGTCTTCCTCTCCATGTGCGAGTTAGTTCCATAAAAAAAGTCCTCCACGAAGGCAAATTTTTCCCAATACTTGATCCAGGAGTTCCTTTCTCTTCTGCATTGGGTTCAAAATTACAAGGCTACGTGGTTGAACATTAGTAGTCGTAAACCTAAAAATTTGGTCGGCTGTTCAACGACGGTTATAAAAAAAAAACAGCAACAACAACTAACATTTACTTCGATAGTGCTAACGTATAGTAAAACAAATGAATGGATTATATCCTTGGCTGCGTAAAAACGGTGTTTGGAAAATGATATTCAATGATAAGTTATTAATTGAACCGAGTTAACTTTTCTTTTCATAACAAATTTTAGCACCCATTTCAAACAAGTGATAATTACTTTAAGAATAACAACCAACGTAGGGTTGCGCTCTTACACAGTGTGTAAAATAAAAAACGGAACACCCTAAATAAGTTTTAATCTTCACGTTCTAGGACGCACTAATGATTCAAAGGGGTAGCCTCAAATTATCTTTAGGTAAACGAATTTTATGGATGTGCAAAAACTTTTAAATTCGTTTAAAAATTTTTCGAGATATGGCAAAATAAGCGAAAAATAAAGATAACAATAAGTTTTCCAAACTTTGGACCGCTCTCCTGACCATACTTCCTAGACTGCTACCACCCCCTATATTTTGGGTGTCAGTAATCCGAATCAATCGAAAAAAAAAGTATGTATATTCCGAAAAAGTACGTTTTTGAGTCTGTTTTCGTAACTTAAATTATCGTTTGCACTAATTAATTTGCATATTTGAGATTACCCCCTCAAATCTTTAAGATTGAGACCTAAAACGTGAAAATCCGATCATTAGATCAGCATTTTTTCTGGATGGTCCGTTTTTTATTTTGCTCACTGCACATTCAGCGTATATATTGCAAATATTGTTGTGTGTATAGCAGCAATAGTAATTAGGTGAAAAGTATAAAATTATAAGTTAATTAAACATACGCGTTAACTTTTCTTCATATGTCAAAATTTCAGCATGTATTTAAGGAACCAATATTTACTTATGATTACTAACGAACATTATTAAATGAATTTAGAAGCGCGTAGATAGCAGAAATTGTTCAGAGTAAGATAAGCTGCAAATTTATCGGCCATTACTTATATGAAGCAAATGTTTCACATCGATTTCTAAGAATTGATATTTACCTCATAAAACTAATAATTATACAGAGAAAAAATAAGTATGGTCCAAACTTCCAGAATATGGTAAAATTTACCGTGTTTCTGTCTCTATGAGAACAGTGGAAAGCTTGGTAATTTTTACCGAAGTGCTTTGGTTATGTTTTTGGAAAAATTAACAATAAAAATTTCGCATGAGTGATAACAGTTTGTAACTTTAGTGTAATACCTTAGAGCACGACCTAAGCCAATTTTTAGGTTAAATTTTTATATTTTTGTATTTTCAGTCAATTATTAGGTGATAATATATAGCTTTCTTGTTTTTACGTTTCTGAAACCAGTTTGCAATTTTTTGCGATCGTGTATCAATTGGTTTAATATTGTAAGGCAATACGTTAAAAATAAATACAAATACGAAGTACATATATAAAAACTCTCTTGAATAAAAACCTATTACATGCATGTTTACATTTCAAAGTATTGTATATAAACTCGTGCATAACATGTAATTATTATAAGAACTACAGTGCGTTTAATAGTTTTGTCTAATTATTATAATATAATAATATAATACCTAATGTAATAAATATTCCATTTTTTTATATTATATAGTATAATTTATCCATTCGTCAAATTTATATTATATATCGTCTAATTTAATCAATTGATACACGAACGTAANCAATTTTTTTAATTCAAATTTTAATAAAGATAAAACTTGCTGGCTTAAAGTAAAAAATAAATCTCTAACAGTATTACATGATAAAATAATCTGTGCACATTTTAAAATGCATATCAATGTTCATGAAAAATTCATTATGTTAAATGAGATATCATTTTTTTTATTTTGACTAGTATAAAGTTTCTACATTAAAAAATAAATTTATATTTTTAAAATATAAAATGACTACGTAAACAAATATTTGAAATGCCATTATAAATACAATTTAAATCCTTTTGAATATTTATAAAATGCAAATTATTTAATAGACATATCAGTGGGGTGTTGTAAATTTTTTCTAAGCTGCAACCAGGAAAATATTTTATTAAAATGCTGTCAAAAAATATTAGCATAATGACACTAAATAATAAGTAATCTTAATCTTAAATAATAAGTTTATTATTCAAAATTTTGAGAGTAATTTTAAAATGTTTACACTAACATGCGCAAAGTTAAAGCATTTGTCCAATGCTTTTATTTGGAAAAATATTTTATAATCACGAAAAATTTTATTTTTTTAAATTCATTTATTATTATTTTTTAATAAAAAGAAAACTACGCTTCAGTGAATGTTTCATGAAAAAGTTCAACAAAAGCTTGAAAAAGAAACTTTGTTGTGTACGTATAATCTCCTTCACTTTTTATTACCATTTAAATCGTTTAATCTTATAATAAGAAGTTGTTTTTGGAAAAGTAATTTAAAATGTTTCTGAATTGTCTCAATTCAGTTCATGTTTTTTTTTGTTTCGAATATTTACATTTCCTGGAAATTAGTTTTTATAATATAAGATATATATATATATATATATATAACTCTATATGCTAGCCTGTTCTTTAGACTTCATACTATAAGAAAAACTAACATCTTAATTCAAGACATTTAACTACAACTTATTTTTCCTGTTCGGCAACAAGATATTACACAGACACCTGTTACGTTTTTTATTTCATTATGTGTAGTTATAATAATTTACAATTTTTGTATACCGTGTAAATATAACTAATGGATTTATTATAATGCTTTTTTTAAAACTCTAAAATGAAAAAAAAAAACGCAAGTGGTCAATATAAAAAGACGTACCTTTGTTATCTATGACATATTTAAAAACAAGATCTTAATTATGCCCACACAGTTAATAATATTGACATATTTTTGCTCAGAAAAATTCTGAAACTTTGACCTTTTTCCATTTTTCAGTAATTACCTTCCTAAATAAAAGGTTTTAATTCTGCAGCAAAATACGTTTTCCTTTCTTTTTTGAAGTTATTACAAAAATGCTTTGTAATGGAAATTTTAATTTCTTCTTCAGCAATCTTTTGTTTTGCGTACCTTTGATTTCGAGGTTGGAAACTCTGAGGAGCTAAAGCGAAATATTGATTTTCACTTAACATTTTTCCTATTTATAGCAACTAGATCATCGGTTTTCCTATTTTTTTCATTCGCATTTATTGAGTGTTTCATGTTTTTTTCACATTATTCGATAATGGGGGGAAGATGCGTGCATTGTAAATAGAGCATACTTTTCGCAGAAATATTTTTGCGGAAGTTTGCTTCATTTATCAAAATATATATATAAAAAAGCATTTTTGAGAGTAAATTGTTTTATAGATATTGAATACTTGTTTCTGTAGCAGAGGTAAATTAAAATAAATGATAATAGTTTTTTTAAGCTTGAAATAGCATGAAATGAAATTAATTTTTTGTAATTTATGGAAATTGAAAAAAGAAAGTACTTTGTAGTTTTGGTTTAGACATTTGAAATTGTCAGATAAAAATTTATTTTAAAAATTGACTGCAATTAAATATATATATTTGCTTTGGTTGGCATATGAATTTGTAAAATGTTCTGTTAAAATAATTATTACATTCAAACTATAAATTTGTTAATTTCCAGAAGACACAGATTACCTAGAGAAATTACCACTTCTGTTAAATCATATGCGAGTGCATTGTCACCCCTTTTGAGAGGAAAAAGTCAGATAAAAATTCTATTTGAGATATTAAATGCATTTATTTGTATAGTTTTGTTTTGTTATAAGTACTCAGTAATAAATAACTGTAAATTTTTTAGGAGAAATACATATTTTTCACAAAGAGAAAAAGAACTGATTATGGAAAAATGCAGATTGTTTCTGTTTTTATCCGCGCTCTGTAAAGATTCTCGTTCTTTTTACAGACTTTCTTTGTATATTGACGGTTTAAAGCTATTTTGTTGACGAAACAATTTTTCTTTGTTTTTCATCCTAATCATAAACGGGTTAAAACCGTCAGTTCAAATTCTAGTTTTTGCCATGCCGTTTTGCTTATCGTTCGATAATTCAACTGCATTTAAAAATTATAATAATAAGTATGACGTTAAGGATAAATAGTATCAATACAGTGGATGAGTTAATAGAATGTTTTTTTTGAAAAATAATGATCCCATTTTAAAAAAAAAGAGGAGCAAATAGTAGTGAAAATTTTGAAATACACAGATTATGTAGAGTAGAGTGGGGCTACTATTAAATTATATGATGTTGCTTTAATAAACCATTTAAGTAGAAACTGTCAGATAAAAATTAATTTCAGATATTGATTACTATTAAACATGTATTTTTGCTTCGGTATGTGTAGAATTTCATAGAATATTATGATAAAACAGTTATCCCATCGAAATAAGATACCTTATCAGTTTATATTATTCTAAAAAACTCATATTATGTGGGAAAAAATGGGCCAATTACCGTAACTTTTGCCGAAGAAATGTGCTTTGTTAAGGGAGTTATTAAAAGTTTTTCTGTAGATCTCGATTCGGGTGACACGCGTTTCGAGAAGGGGGGGGGGTGTAATAATCTTAAACAATTATTTTTATATTTCTTCCTTGTTGAAGTCCTCTTTTTTTAAAATTCTTTAAATGAAATCTATTTACATAATTGGTAATTCCCAACTTATCCGAAAAAATGATTAAAGAAAGCGGTAATTATCATTAGTTTTTTTCTTAAATAAATAAGGAACTCCGCTGGAAGCCTGTAACGATTGTGCTGACCTATTTCGACTGTTAAATTATCCCTTGTAACAAATGTGAGAAGGAGAACTTATAAGATTTTTTTCTTTTAAATTCCCCAACGTAAAAAAAAAATCCACATCGATTTTAGTGTGATATGACCCTCACAAAAATTTAGGGTGTTTTTGAGATGTCAAGGCTTATTTATGGTTAATTTGAAGTTGATTTCAAAACAATCTTAAAAAAATCAGTCTCTCAAGGTGTATGAAGTTGTTTTATTCACACATTAGGTTGTTTGGTGTTTGTTGGAAGCTTACTTTAGAGCAACTAGCTTAGAGAGGTCGTTTTTGAAATGTATAGGCTATTTTTTTTTTACACTTCAAGCGAGTAACTTTATTTGAGATGTTAATAATTTCATCCAGTCTCAACTCTAAGTATTGCTGAGTTATATATGAGGATTATTTTATGAGGTGGTTTATTAATGAGATTAATTTTAGTGCAAAACATAACTTCATTTTCTACTTCATGTGTATTTTTTTACATCTGTCAACCTCAAAAACACCTTACTTTCTTAATACGAAGATGCTCTTCCATTATTTTATCATGTCTTAATGAACAGCATATTCTTTCCGTCCTGTCTGATTTTTTGTGTGTCAGAACACTCAATGAACACCCCTCCCCCCCAAAAAATGAATGAAACTTGACAAGTGACTAAATGCTTGCCTTTGACTTTTTCTACGTATTCTTTTGTCTTAAGTTTAAATTCCTCAGTACTGCTTGGAAAGTTGATAGATAAAGTTTTGGCATTAATGTTCAGTAAATATAAAGATTGCCTTTTAAAAAACGAGTTTATATTTATATATACATAATTAGTAATTTGGAGAACCAGTAGTGCTCTTAACAAGATGGAAATTAATAAGAGTTGCAGTGTGTCTATCACTACAACTATCCAATTCCCTAGTATATAACACGCGTTTGCTCGTTTTTCCTATATTTATCTTTTGATAAATGAAAGGTGACATCGTCGGCATTCTAGCCACCACATTGGTGACCTTCGGATATGATATGAACACGCCTATCTTGATAGTAACGCCCCACTTTGATATGGCTACCACAGAGTTATAAAATGAAACTGAAAGTTTTTGAAAATTTTACATTACATATTTAAACAGCGCCATCCAGTGAAAAAAATAATTAACATTCGATTGATAGATTGATTGATAACTCGTAACATATATANAGTGAGATGGATATGCAAATGATTAAATTTGCGCACGCATCTGATCACGTGGTACGCATATTCGGGCTATAAAGGCCAGCAACTTTCCCTTCTCATAAACGGCATCTGAGGTTTTGCGTAGCATTTGCGACTTTCGAAAAAGCGTAGAAAATGCCTCTGAGACGTCGGCGAGCTCAATACCATCAGTTAACGACCGGGGAACGTGACCGTATTATCGAACTCCATGAACTTGGTTTGTCGCTTCGCGCAATAGCAACTCGTGTTGGGCACACCGTGAGTACCATCCAATGTTGTGTCACACGATGGATTCAGGAAGGTCTACGTGCACGCCGAAGAGGAAGTGGTGCGCACAGGTGCACGTCAGAGTACATTGACCGGCGTATTCGCCAGTTGACTATTCGAGACCCTTTCTCCACTGCACGTGCCATCCGAAGCCAATTGCCTTCAGGAGCAGGTGGATCTGTGCCCACCCAAACCATACGCAACAGATTGCATGAAGTACAGTTACGTGCACAGGTACCAGCAGCAGGGGTACCGTTGACCGCTTTACACAGGGCTAGACGCCTGGCGTGGTATCATCGTCATCGTACCTGGACCATCTAATGGCATCGGTTATTGTTCACGGATGAATCTCGTTTCTGTCTGTGCAGAAATGACGGCCGTCGACGGGTATGGCGGCGACCCGGAGAACGCAACGAACCAGCCCATTACGCTGAGCGTCACAACGGTCCTACACCGGGCATCATGGTTTGGGGTGGCATAATGTTTGATCGCAGAACGCCCCTGGTACACATTCACGGCAGTTTGACAGCGGACCGCTACGTCACACTAGTTGTGTATCCCGTTGTTCTGCCCTTGTTGCAGGGCGCACCCAACACGGTATTAAAGCAAGACAATGCCAGGCCGCATGTCGCACTGCGAACTCTTAATAGCCTGACTGGATTTGACATCCGTCCCTGGCCGGCAGCCTCTCCAGATCTGAATCCCATAAAACACCTATGGGATCTCATTGGACGTGGCATGAACAGAGGACCAATGGCGCAAACGATCGATGATCTGCGCACAGCAGTGGATGTGGCTTGGCAAAGGTTACCTCAGGCAACCATCAATGGAGTCATTGATAGCATGCCTCGCCGGATTGAGGCCTGTATAGCTGCCCGAGGTGGCCACATTGGATATTGAATAAATTGCTTTATAATGATTTTATTAGTCTGATTTTTTAATCATTTGCATATCCACCTCACTACTATCACTCCTGAAATTTGCATGACGCTACGTGCATTATTTCTTGGTGTTGCAATTTCACTTTTGAGGAGTGTATAATATTGTTAATAAATCAAAAGTGATTTGATTCCCCAAATTACTTTAAATAAATTCTTCCTTCTTTCTTTCTTGTGGTTATTGTCGATGATATCCGGGACTGATGATATCCACACAAAATTTCTATGTTGCAAATCTATCATATAATGTTAATTTCATATGCAACCTACTTATACAATTTTAACCATTAAGAAACTATGCGTTCCATATTTTAATAGTCTTATCTTAGTATTTATATTCGAATGTTTATTTCAATAAATTTTTTTGTTTGTTACTAAATGATTTTATACATATATTTTATTATTGAAATAAGGATTAAGTGACTTAAATTAATTATCCGATTGTTAAATGACAACGTACGGCTTTAATTTACAAGGTTTCCGAAATAGAGATTTAATTATGACTCGTTTCGTGCGAAGTAATGTATTCCTACTACCTAATAAACACGGACGTAATATTTAAATGACTGTTGTACTTTAATTAAGATGCAATTTTGGAGTGCTTGAGAGAATTTTATGCTGGAACTTTTAACTAAAGTTTGCAAATAATGCCGAACATCCAAACTGCATGAGAGAATGTATGCTCTTTACTTCAAAAGTCATGAATGTTAACGATTGTAATTGCAATTGCATGTTTCCTCTTAATTGGATTCCCGAACAATTACGAGTATTAAAGTCAGCTTGTCGTTTGGAATCCCTCTATCTCAAATTGGCATGAAATCTCTCCTTTCAGTTTATTAGGAAGTATTCCGACTTTTTAAAGATAGGCGTATTGTCTATACATTTGTACTGAAGTGGATTTAGTAAAATTCTACTGTACCACAGATCTAACAACCAATTAAATGCATCAATCAAATTTTTTAAATACTTAATAACTATAGGAGACTTTAACGCACTAAATATCATTGAAAAATCACTACGTTATAACTGGCTCGAAAGTGTATATTAAATAAAACTCAATCAGAAATATAGATGCAAATCCAAAAATGTAAAATTCAATTCAACTAATTGATCTATATCCCATGTAATTAACTTTTCAGTTCATTTAATACAACTGGTTTTAAATAGTTAAAAATGAGTAACTGTTCTAATTTACTTGATTTTATGGAAGGATTTTTAAATTCAGGCAGTTAGAGCTAAGATTTAGCACATTAATTGTGTATCAGCAAATATTGTCTAAAATAAGTCAATTAAATAATTTTATGTATAATTTAAGTTCGATAATTAAAAATTATTACTAATTAAGTTACAATTAATAAATTAATATCTAACTTTAAAAGTCATGAGTATTTACTAATGTAATTATCAATGATATTTTTTCTTAATTAGATTCTCGAAAAATTACGAGTATTGAAGTTAGTTCATTTGAAATCCGTCTATTTTGAAACGGTAGGAAAACTTTTAGTCTATTAAGAGGAGGCTGGATAGTCTGGTTGGTAGGGCGTTGGGCCCATGTCCAAGAGGTCGGTCGGGAGTTTAATCCCTACCGACCGAAGACTTCCCGTGTAGTAGATGGTGACTGGTATATGTTAAATCTGTCGGGTCACAAAATCCTCAAAGTTCTTATAACAAATCAATACCCCTGGGGGTATTGAATTTTAGATTAATTGTTCTATGGTTCAGGTCAAAATTACTATCTGTGGATGAATGAATGGATGCTTGAATGAATCCGCTCTTTAAAACTGGCTGTGACGTGTGTATGTGACTGAAAACGTATTCTTGGCCATAGATAGTGCCAGTGAATGACAAGAAACGCACCCTCTGCCTTAAATTTGCTTGGTTTCACTGAGCAGGCTTGCTGGTTAATTGGCAAGTGACATTAGAAACAACAACAGTTTATTAAGAAGTACTCCAGTTTTAAATATTGCTGAATTTTGAATTAGCTTGTTATGAAATTGTATTTAGAATGTAAGTGTTGATATAACATTCAATTAATTACTCTCTCAGATTTTAAAATAATTTTAAAAAAAGATAAATTGTTTTAATGTATTTGATATTTATTTGGCTTAAACTGGTATAACTGAGGTTAAGCATGTAATTAGGTTGAAGAAAATAAATTTTTGAATTTCGAAATGCTTTAGTTCAAAAAAGTTGTCTATTATAATTAGAATAAAAACGGCATAGATAATTTAAAATAGGTTAATATATTCTGCTAGCGCATCGTACCTAAATTTAATAAAATCTTGAAAAATCCCGCTCTTTTTTATATTCCTTTCAAAATTGATTTAAAATTTTGAAATAGAAATTTTTTAGAATTTTTTCTTAATTTTGACTGTGTATCTCTTCTCTCGTTACTCTAAATTAGAACAACTTAGATGGTTGCATATTGAGTTTCACTTACGCCCTACCAAAACTAACTGTCTAATATTTTGTAATATCTAGCCACATACAAAGATTTTCAATGCAACGGGATTCCTTAGCTTAGTGCATAGCTAAGAATCCTTTTTTATATTTACTACGAATTAAAAGTCCGATTTTTTTTTGGAGAAATGAGGCATTACAGATGTAGAATTTAGTGTTGCTCGAATATCTCCATCTTCTAGCTTCATATGCACATATTTAATTCAAAGGCTCTGTGACAAAATTTGACACTCCCTTCCACAGTATGTTTCTCTAATGCGCGATTGATGTGTGATTTTATAGCATCTTCACTTAAATCAAACAACATTGGGAGAAGATATAATACACAAGAATTCAAATTAATGATTTTGAAATAGGTAGAGATTTTACATTCGCGGGATGAAAGCTTTACATTTGCTTGTACGAAATTATGTGACGCTTTGTCTTGCTCTTAAGATTCTTTTTATATACAACCTTAGAAGTCGGCTAACAATAGTTAGTCGTCTGGAACAGGACAAAGGAATAAAATCGGGGTTTTATAAGTCTTTTGGACAATGCCCTCAGAAGATAATTACATTTAAAATATACAGCAGATATTGCTGATCGACAGGAATTTGCTGAGAAAAGACCAAATTTAGTACTACTGACAACAAACTTTCAAGATTCGGATAACCCTGAAATCATTAATTGAAATTCCTACCTTTTATATCCTTCCTAATACTGCAAGACTTAAATGAAGATGATATTCAATCTCCTATCAATTTTGGCACCATGCAAATTAGAGATATACCAACATTTTCTTGCCGTTGCTCCTCTATGGAAAGGTGAGTCAAATTTGTGACAGGGTACTTGGAATAAAATCAGCGAAAATGTAGCTAGACAAGAATATATCTAAGCAACACCAAGATCTAGATCAGTTAATCTTCATTTTTCCAAGCAATTAGACTTTAAATGTGTATTTGATGTAAGAAAGTAGTTGATATAAGAATATACAAAACTAGGTTTAAATATAATATAAAAATCACAGTAAAAAATTGGACAATTGGCAAGGTAGGATGCCAGTGGACCTCGACATGCAACCATCTTCACGAGACGAATTACAGGGTTATTCTGAACTAACATAACGAGCGCAGAGACACACACTGATTAGTACGAAAAATTGGCAAATTTATGTTCTTTTATAAAACGTTTTTTAAACGTAAAAAAATATTATTCCGAATTAATTTATTTTGTTCATTAAAACGATCAAACAAGTATAAATATTGAAGAGTGTTTATTACAAAAGTTTAAGCTTTTTTCAAGATTTTTTTTCAAGTTTTTATTAATTTTACGAACGATGCAAGGCGGAAGATATTAAACCAATTTTAATTTTTTCTATCCCGTTTGCATTCATATTACAATAGGCAATTTTTCTGCACTAAAGAGTTAAAGAGTTTTCTGCATAAGTTCTACACTAAAGAAATTCGAAATTTAATATTTTAATCGATCCACTTTAATATATATATTGGCTACAATTAATCGATAGTCTCGAAAGTGATTAAATTTAAGTAGGAGATATTAAGAAAAAGGTCAGATCTAGTTGAAAGGTGGTTTACATAACAACTATAGCTTACACCTATCCTACAACTAATTTTACTACAAAATGTATGTGAAGTTTTTATACAAAGGATATATATATAAAAACAAAGATTTAATCTCTTTTTAGCGTATGATGTACTTTTTTTCGTCTGCCATGTAATAATTTCCATGGAATAAATTTCGCTTTGTAGTTAATATGTTATAAATTTTGCAATTATCTATATAATTTTGAGTTTGCGAAGCGATTATATTTCGATACACAACGTAAATATATATTGGATAATTATCTGACCTATACGTATATGGAAGACAATTATCAATATCGCATTTATTTCCTAATCATTTGTTACAACCTAGCCCCAAGCTGGAAGGATATAATAAAGCCAATTCAGTCATGATATTATTTTAAGTATCACAATCTCTCCCGGTGCCGTATCGAACGTTGATGATTAAAAACAGAGTTTGCGGTTCGTAATGTAATTCTACTTGCTCGATTCGCAATCGATTTGGATTACTAAATCCGACTTCTGCATCGTTGCACAACAGTTAGATAATTAGTTCTGTATCGAAGATCAAATCGCTCCTAGTTTAGTAACCACGCAAATTCGAGGCACTTCAGTCAAACTAGAATGCTGGAACATTTAGGGATGGTGAAGTTGTCGATTGTACGATTCTGCAAATAAATTATTGTCCAAGCGTGTGAATGCTTAAATAATGATCGAACAATTTTCACTCGCTGTTCTACCGACCGCGCTTGAAATATTACAATGCAGAATTTATTGTAAGGCTTCGAGCAATTTCTAGTCACTGATTAGCTTTTCGAAGGCGACAAATTATTCTGTGTTTTAATATGGGAGCGACTTATCCACACTTTCAAAACCATAGTTGGAAAACCAATCGTTATTAAATGCGCAGAAATATTCCTTGCCAAGAATTAGGTCTAAATTTACTAATTTGCTTAACGAACATTCCTCTTTTTTATGAGCAAATAATAATTATTCTCAAGAAAAAAGTGATTTTTTAAGCCACAGTTATAAATATTGGAAGTGCAATAGATTTTTTAATTTTTTTTTAATCATACCGGAAAATGTTGCACCTTGTACCCACGTACCTTGCGCCTTGTTCCATCCAATAGAAGAAATTTTGCATTCAGTAGTAGATTTAGTTGATTTATCTGTTGTTTTGTTGACTATTTCAGATTTTCTATGCATGTGCTTAAGATTTTTTTTTTTACTTTTTAAATAAAAATTGTTCAACAAATTTATTTGGAACAAGAATTTTTGGGAAAAAAATATTGACGCTCACTTTATAACTGAAACAAGTTTAAAATATGTTGAGCAACTAACAAGGCGAGTAATTTTTTCTTGACACGTATGAGTATTTTTGAAAAAAAAATTGACCCTCAGTTTGTAATCTGAAACAAGTTTAAAATTGTTTTCTCATTGCAAAAAATTTGAAAAAAAATTGCAAATTATTCTTTATTACGTTAATTATACATGTATGATCTTAAGGTGAGTAAACAAATAGTTCTTAAAATGTTTGAGTATTTATTATGTGCGCATATAGAGTTATACTAATAGAGAAGCGTCAAATTTTTGAAATAGTAATTTCCACATGGAAAGAAAAAATTAAAATTGGTCGAAAATACAATACTCTGCTTGGAATAAAAAAAAGGGCAGAATGCTCGACAATACACGTTATCAACTTAATATATAAATTATTTGGTGTAGCAACTGCAAGACGTTTGGGAAAACACAAAATTTCATTTCTTGAAATAAGAAAAAAAAATTATATTTTGCTCTAAAGAATTGTATCTTGTTCTAGCATTTTCCCAGAAAAAAAACAAGACAATTAGATTGCAACAATTCATATGACACACTCCAGTAAAACACCTAGAGAGGGTTTGAAAAATACCTTTTACTGATGCTGAAACAAACAATCGACTATTTCAAAAAAGTTTAAATTTTTTTTTTACGCATTTAATGTTAGTGCGTTTTTCTTAAATATGAACTAATTTAAAATTAATTTTGATAATTGATATCAATTCCGAACAATTCAATATTCCAAATTCACGAGTATTTTTCGAAATACATAAAATATACTTTGAAATGATTTTTGGTACCAAAATTAGCAGGGAAAAACTATTCTAAGAAACTGCTGAAACAAACAATAGATAATTTCAAAAAAGTTATAATTTTTTTTTACACATTCAATGTTAGTGCTTTTATATAAAATATGAACTGATTTAAAATGAATTTTGATAAATGATATCAATTCCGAATAATGCAATATTTCGAATTCATGAATATTTTTCGAAATATATAAAATATACTTTGAAACGATTTTAAGTGAGTTTTAGGCACCAAAATTAGCAGGGAAAAACTATTATTAGAAACCGCTTTATAGTTTTAAAAATGTGTAAAGTGCATCTGTGTTTAAAATACAGTTACAATAAATCCCCAAAGTAGTAAACGCTTTAAGTTGAAGGGGAAACATTAAAATTGCTAATTTAATTCGAAGGCAAAAGTTAACATTTAATATTAATTTAGATAGCGCGTTCTTCAAGACCAGTGGTCAGAAAATTATTTATGGTCAGATATTATATTTATTATTAACTGCAACTAACTTTTTTACAAATGTAGTTAACTACAATATTTTTTTTTAACTGTAAACAGTACAATTTATTTTCGCAATGTAGTCATAAGTTTACTACTTTTAGGAGACTAACTTAACTGGAGGATTTAATTTACATCCATATTCAAAATGTTTTTAAATGAAAAATTGACTTATTTTAAGACCAAGGAGTTATTAAGATATATTTATGCATGTTTATATAAGCCTGTTTATTATTCTGAAACATTTATCAAATATAGGCGATTTCGTAAAGTGGTTATTGCTCTTTTATTTGCTGTAAGAAATAAAATACAGAGAAAATATATTCCTTTCCATTGAAATAACATCAACCTTTCGTAAGAGTCCATTCGCATTTGAAGGTTAGGCTAAAGGGATTAATTAGCTATTATACGTAATGGCTAGTTTACATATTAGTACTAATAGGTAATTCTTATTAACGCTGCATTGTTAGAATTTACATTACTGGGAGCAGTTTGTCTATCCAATTAATTGTAAAGTTTACTGTAAAGAACATTTTTTACCTTAACTGTTTTGAAACCGTTTATAACTTATATAGTTTGAAACAAAACTACACGGGTTTTAACCATTTACAAATAGCATGGTTTTAAAACCGTAAAAAAAAAAATTTTAAATGGACATTGGAGCTAGGCTTTTCAGTAGGTTTTATTAGGCATTGGAGAGTGCTGGATACTAAAAATCCTAATGTGTTGAAGGGAAGAATGGAGGAAATATTGTGGTGTCAACGCTGAGACTCGAACCCCCGTTCCGTCGGTCATAAGATAATAGCTTGGCCCTCTCGGCTATAATATGTACCCAGCTGCAAGGAAATAAGTTACTTCATGAGGTGGGATTAGTTGGTGCGATAAAATTCTGGTTGTTTAACCGTATTAAGTGAAAGCCGCTAATAAACGGTTTTCCTCACAATTAACAGCTTGAATACCGCATTGCTTATGGTTATTTTACTGTTTTATTTGAATGCGGTAAAATAACAACTAAATATATTGTTATTTAACGATTTTTTTACGGTGTGGACTACAATGGAATTTTTATCGCGTCCATTGAAAGACCCGCGAAATTTTTACTAATCGGATTTGAAAAATTTGTTGCGTTTAAACCATTTTTCTACACTTAATTAGCGTTAAAAGTAGATAGCAGGAAATGCTACAAACTACTGGTTTTTGTACCACGCTATTCACTATACTACTTTAAAAAAAAAGTTGTACACCACACTACAATCACGAAAAAAAGTGGTGACTATAGTATTTTCGTTACCTGCAGCGGGCTACTTCCGATCTTTTTTTATGACTGAGTTTTTGGTGAAATATACGTGGTATCTTAGCAACCGAAAGATGTTCCCAATGCCACTATTATAGTTATTTTTTCTTCTTTCTTTTTAGAAATTTGAATTTGCTGCGAAACATTCAATGAGGCGATTTTAATGTAAGATTCAAATATGTTCATGGTAATTATGTATTATACTGGAAATATGTCTGGTTTAATTTGCTTGTTTTATCACGATAAATATAATTAACACCATATATTTCGAGGATAGATCACACTTTTTGAAGTTAGTACGTAGTCTTGTTCGAGTTCAAAATTTTGGGTGTATGAAGAAATACGACATTTTTTTAAGTTCAGTTATTATTTTTTATTATACAGTGAGCAAAAAAGTGAAAAACTTTAATAACTTATGATTCAATGATGCTTGAAATTTTCATACCGGATGGAATCTTTAAGGTTTGAGAGTCGTCTTACCCTAATTATACTAGTTAATAAATGCTAAAGGCATATTAAGTTACGAAATCAGACACAAAAATACATTTTCTCAGCATAAAAATTTATTTCTTTTAATGAATTTGAATTCTTAACACTCAGAATATGGAGAGAATCTTCAATGTAGAAAATCTTGTCCCAATAATTTAGCAGAAGCAGTCTTAAGTTTAAACCTCTTAATGTTAATTTCGTTTTTTGTCAATTTCGCCATTTCACAGAAGTTTTATTCGTAATTCTCAAAAACTAGTCGCCCATTCCTTTCAAATTTCGGAATTTAAAATTACGTAGATTAAATTGTTGCGATTATTTTTTCGACCACCTGTAATTTAAATGAAAAAGATAATAAAAAATTATGGAAATAAGTTTTTGCTTGGAATTATCTCTTGATTAATATGTTTTATAATTTTACGCAAAATTCTTTTTGAATAGCTTTACTAGTTCGGGAGATATGTCGAAATATAAGAAAAAAAAAAGCGAAATTATCATTTTTTTGTTTTTATTTCTAATGGCAGAGATTGACAAACTCTTAACAAGAACAAACATAGATAAGAGAAAAAAGTCAATGACTCATTAGCAGATGTCGAGCACTCCAATATCTGTTCACTTCGAAGTCTCCGTGCACAACCGAACATTCCATCAAGTGCTTCCTATCCATTACTTCAAATTTTCTACAAAGTGGGCAATTCGGACTCGTAAAAATACCATTGCGGTGGGCAAGGCAGTCATGACCCACCGCAAGTCTAAATTCTGCCACAGTCTCTTCACGGGGTTTGTCTGAAATGCCCCGGTCTAAAATGTTACCTTAACTTTTAAGGGATATACGGGAATGTTTGATTTCAGAGTTTCGTGAAACGAAATGATCTATTGGAATTTGGTGCTGCATGCCGAAATTAGTAGGTATTTTAGCCGTCAAAGAAGTTACCAGGTTGCACCACGGGGAGGTATATCTACTATCGCACCCCACGAAATTATCATACATCGGTATATATTTTTGATTGATATCGTCCCTCATTTCTCAGGATCATATTTCCCAGATCATTCCCCCCATGTTTTGTCATTTGAAATTCCAAATCCGCTAAAAAAAATGTACTCTATTTCAGAGAAAGCGTGTCGTGTCGTGTCTAATTTCGTAACTCACATTAACGTCTGAACAAATTAATTATATTTAAGACTAGGCTCTCAAAGTATTAAGATTGAGACCAAGTACGTGGAAATTCGGTCATTAAATCAAAAGGTATTCAGCATTGACCGTTCTTTTGGCACACTGTACAAACCTTGTTTATAAATCTAATTTTTACAAGAAGCTAGTTATTACTAGGTTATTCTTTTTTTTTATTATTTTTTTAGCATTATTGGTGTAAGTTTCTATGCAACAATATTTTGTCCTTAAATGTGTAATATTTCTTCCATGATTAATGTCTTGGCCGATCATATAGGTGCCGGTGCAATTTATGTTACTGAAAATTATAAACTTACAAAAAATCAATGTATTTATAATAAATAATAAACAAATAACTTATAATTACTGCATTTAAAAATAATATTACTTGAAATTAAATCACCATGTTGGTTATTAAGTTTTAAAAATAGTTCACCTTAAAAGCTCTTCCATTATATTTTTAAGAACCTTTAATTAATTTCTCCCACAGCAGAGTTTTAATTGTCTTTTTCCAAGAAATTCTTCCTAAGTTTTAATATAAAACCTCAGGAAGATGACTTTCGGTGGTTTATTATGAAAATTTCAGGGGAAGAAGCTTCTGAAGTTCTTGATTAAGTAGGCGCTTAAACAAACTTGAAAACAATGTCATCTGCTTGAAAAATACCACCTGAAAATTCAGAGGGAGAAGAATTTATGACTCTTGAAACAGATAAGTTGAAGCAGATATGCATTTTGTTCTCATCATAACCACTATTTAAAATGATTTTACAAAAATATTATTTTACCTAGGAAATTAATATTACATTAAACATACTTAATTTTCTATTATTTAATGCTAATATTATTTTTTATATTGAACTCAGGGCTTCCAAGTTACTTCTCTTTTTACCTCTTTGTCCGGTTTGGTGCTATCCTTCAAGTCCTTTTTTAAAGCCAATTTTAGGCTTAATTTTATCAGTTTCTTTTATACGCTGTTTTAGTTTGTAGCAATTCTTGGTAGCTACTTCTAACGTTAATTTAATAAAGAAACAAGGTTCAAACGCAACAAATGATTAAACCTGGTTAGTAAAAACTTCGCGGGTCCGTCAATGATGGGAGCGATAAAAATGTCCTTGTGGCCTACACTGTTAGAAATTTCTAGGAAAAAATGGTTCAAAAAACGATTTATTTAGTTATTATTTTACTGTATTCAAATAAGTTGGTATTCAAGCTGTTAACTTTGAGAAAAACGGTTGCTGAAGTTCCTTATAATTATGGATACTGGATATTTTTTATCAATAAGGAAGCTGGCCATATAAATTAACTGCCAACTCTGCGAATTTCACGGAAATTTTTTAGAATGCAAGAGTTTTATTCTATGCAGTGTCAATTCAACAAATGTTATACTGTCAATAATATTTCCATAAATCACACAGTTTAAAAATATGTATGCAATACTAATATAGCAAATTATCAATAAATGATCTTTAGTTAAAATATGAATTATCTTTTAGTTTGGTATTTGAAATTGTTTTGCTTTCGCAATTACCTATGAGATAAAACTACCTCAGGGAGAAGTTGTCAAAATACCTTTTACCATTAGTCATTAAAACCTCGTTATAAATAACTTAAATCAATCAATATTATTATTCTTAAAAAATTACACAATAGATTTGAATATAATCTCTTAATTTACATTTAGATCGACAGGTTTTTTCAACCACTCTATTCAGAATTTTAAAATGTTTTTTTTTTCTCAAAGAATTTCATTATTATCGTTAAATTGTTATTTTCCTTAGTAAGAGAATAAGCTTTAGCCTGCGGGTTAAGATGGTGGAGTACTTAGAGGAAAGTTTTCTTCGTATTTCTAATTGTTGTTCGGAAAGAAATAGGAAGAAAAGTATGTGACAGCATCCCAATGTCCGCCGGAGAAATAGAGACGCTTTAGAAGTTCCTGTTAAAAATGTTTGATACATAATAGGATATTATTTGTTTCACTTCTTACTTCAAAACTTCGAAAATAAGTTGATATTATTGGAACTAAATGTAATTTTGAGAAAGTAACATGTTGGTGTAAAAGCGTCAAATTCAAAAACTGAGTAGAGATTTTCAAATAATATTTATTGTCAACTTTTTAATTAGAACTTAAAAGACCTTTTTAGATTTGATTCGAATTGCTTTATGTAATTCTTTGTGTATGTTTACAATAGGAATAGTTTTATAGAATTTAAATAATTTTATGTGATATTTAATAATATTTTGAAAATCTTAAGAGCATACGATTTTATTTGTTTCATTTACTCATAACTAAATCGCTTTCATTCTGATCATTTCTCTCATTTTGTTTTTGTTAAGTTGTATTTAAATTTTATAAGTAATTTTATTTCTTTTTACATTATTTTTTTATCTCCTTTTATGTGTCACCTAATTTTTATTTATAATTTCGTACATCATTCATTCCATTTGTAATTTCATAAGACACATTTTGTTTTCCTTTTATATGTTGCAACTTATATGTTACAATTGCAATTGTAAAAAAATTAATTCATTTCCATTTTATTCTGTTTTTGAACTTGCTTTTGTAAATAAGTGAGTAATTGCATCAGACATGAAAAAAATTATATATTTTTTCTATGTCTTCTTCACATTAAAAAAATATTTAAAAATTTGAAAACCGGAAAACTAAATAAGGCAAAGATACAATCTCGTAATCAGCTCACACGATTATATCAGTAAAAAGGAGTGCTTTCTAATATTGTATTAATATAGCCAAAGCAAAATGTATCAATACAATAGTGAGAGGAGCACAAAAAATTTTAACAAAAAGAGAAATGCAAAATAAAACATATCAAGCAAAAAATAGGAAATGAAAATTCAAAAAAATACAGAATAAAACACAAAATGTGATATATAGAGCGAATATCAAATTTAAATGTACCGGTTCCTTTCAAATATGATTTAAAATATTTTTATAACAAGTTTGCCAAACTACAAAATATGAAAATAGAAGCGTAAATAGAGGATTAGTGGATCGTGAGATCTTTTTATGGCAAGTTCTTGCTGAAATACAGAAGCCTGTTTGATTTGTTTGTTAATCTCTCTCTTTTTTATTCTTTATTGTGTTATATATATATATATTCTTTTTGTTATTCTTCTTACACATACTTATATTCTCATACTTGAAGAAAAAATTCAAAACCTGAAAGTAGGTATGTTTTAATTTATAGTCATATTTCGATTCATGAAAATCCGAAACTTTTTTTTTATCTCCAGTAGAATCTTAATAATTACTATTTTCAAAAAAGAAAACAATATTTATAAAAATCAATTATCGTAACAAAATGTATTTGTTTAATAAAAGATCATTCTGATGGATAAAAACAATACTCATGAATACATTCCCTCATTCAAAATTAGTTATTATAGCTTTGAAGTACGAAACTAAAGCAATACTTATTATGCATTACTTTCAAATACAATATCTGTTTAACATTTAGCAATTTCACAGAGATCTATGCCTCAAAAATCATCAAAATAATTTTTACAAGAAAATTGTTACCTGATTCTTAAACTTATTGTCAATTTAAAAGGGGCGCTCAACATCGCATTCTATTTTCGGTCTTCACTCCATATATCAGGAATTGGATACCGTCCATATCAATTAAGGATTTATCTTACTTCCTTTTACTAACTAATTACTTACAGTGCAATTTCAATCTTTTAGCAATTACTTAGAGTTATTTACCAAAGTCTCTTTGAATAGCTCAACGTGGAAGTCCTTATATATCTTGCATTTCACTGCTTTATCATTTATTTATCTAAGTATTTACTTATTGGAAGTTCTTTTTCTTATCAAGTGGCTTTTGTTTAAAGAATGCAGAAGTAAGAATGCGAACCACGCCACAGTGAAATGAAAATTCCAAAGTTTTCAATGTTTAAAAATGCTATGGTGTGCTGCAAGCATAGAACTTCACTGAAACTAAAACGATTCTAACTAAATATTATAAAAGTAATTTTCTGTAGGCACGACACCTCTGTGCTTATTTGCACTGAGCCGTATTTATGAAAAACAGGGGTTCGATCCTCAGTGGTGGTTTGAAGCCCACCTAGCTTCAGATTGACGTTTATCAGCGTACCTGGAATGTGAAGCTGGTGCGCTATGTTGACCACATTGCCACAGTCATGTGACCCGCAGTGAACTGATCGTAAAGACACGGCTCTCAATAGAACACCAAAGCCAAGCATCACTGGCTGAGGTCAACAAGTGGGTGGGTGACCACTTTGATCAGCCTACGTAGGGATCGTGGGTGAGCGGTATCGATCCTCATTAAACTGTTCTACCGTAAAGTGCACAACTTCGTTAGCAGATCGTCGGGCTATCAATGCAGAGGAGTCATCCCCTCTGAAAATGATCAAAATTGTGATGGCATGTCTTCGAATCATCCTCGGGGATGTTTCCCAGACCGTCGCCAATAGCCCATTGTGCAGCTCTAGTGTGACGTAAATTAAATACCTACCTGCCACTGTCATGCCATTGGTCTTGAAACTATGGAATCTTAACTTCCGTGACCCTTCTGGCCCACATTGAGCTGTTTCAGGAATCTTTTTTTAAAATATTTTCTGAAGTTCATTTTTTAAAAATGCTTTTTTCGATGTCATTTAGAAGTTCTACTAAGGTTTTAAAATTAGCCACCTTCTATGCGTATTCGCAACAAGTTGTGTATACATTACGTTCGTATTTTTTAATATGTGATTAGTTGTATATAGTGTATTCGGAATTTTTAATTCGTGAATAGTTGTTGTATATATTGCATTCATAAATTTTAATCTGTGAATAGTTGATCTTATGCACAAATGTAGACAATTTGCAAAATGTATTACATTTATAATCTGTATTTATAAGAGGTATAAATATTAAATGATATTTTCTATTTCAGGTAAATTTAATTCGATTTCATTGAATTTCCAAGAAATAGTTTCTTGAAAAATGTGATGTAAGTCAATTTTAATGTCTTATAATATATAAAATTTTATATCTAATCAATGTATTATATAACTTATACTGTATAACTTTCTACACTTTATATATGAAATATACAACTAATATATTTATTTTATAATATAAGATTTGTAATTTTTAGTATTTGTGTTTTCATATAGTGATCCTAATGCTTTTTACGGGTTCCTTAGCGAGTTATTCAAACTTAAAATGAAAAATCATGTTACTTATCAGAAAGTTTAAAACAACTTCTAGTTCTTATTGATGATTGGCAACAGAAAAAGAATATATACGATACGATCTAACCTAGGAATGAATATTAATGAAAATTTTTATTGATATGAAAGGTAATTTTAATGATATATTCACTTGAAGAAATATTATAGATGAAACAACATTTTTATAGCTGAATATAGTTTCAGAGGGTACGTAAGAGGGTTTTCTAGCAATGGATTTACTACACTTTTTCTCACTGAAAAACGCAGTTTGAAAACAAATGAACTCTAAAGAAGTACCAAATTTATCGTCTGCGTCTCTTCTCACGTTGAGTTGCTTTTTATTTATGCTTATGTCATCCAGAGATTTCGAGACTCTTACAACTCCTTCCCCACATGAAGAATTTTTTCCGAGAAGTACGAAAGAGATTTTTTTTTGCCTAAAAAGTTAAACATAGAAAATTAGTACTACTTCTATGCATTGAAAGAAAAAATTCAAAATGAATCTTTAATAAAGAATGTCTGAACTACCAACTAATAACTTCAACATTTTCAATTACTAGAATTTCAATATTTAAAAATTTCCTTTTCTAAAACTTTAAGATAATTTAATGAAACATAACAAAATTGCAAGAAACACAAATAAATGCATTCATCTTTACATTTCAAACTTCAATAATAAATCTACAATGTAAACAGTATTCGTTACAAATTAACTTTTTTAATTCAAAATAAATCATAACATAGGAAAAAGAAAATAAGATTAAACTGTATAAAATATTAATAAGAGAAAAACATTATTTGCAAGCACCTTTTTTTACAATCAATTATTGTTTACTACAAAATTAGGAGCTTAAAAATACTCTAATTAAACCACCTGCATTCTTATTCTTAAGGGCGGCTCTATGCACAAATTTAAAATTACAAGGTCGTAATGTTAAAGGTTGCAAGTCTAGCATTTGAAATAACGCTTATTTTTGTCAAGTTAGCGATTGATAATTTGTCTGAATAGTAAACTTTTATTCAGCTGGATAGTGTCGTAACTTTTTGATGGCAAAGATTATGTTGGCTCATTCCTTAATTATTTCTTTTACTCAAATATACTATGGGATGATTATACCTACTTCACTACCTAGTTGCGTTAGTACAACATCCATACCAATTTCTGAAACGTCTGTTTTCAACAAAAATTCTTGTTCAAAATTAGGAGAGAGAAGTATAGTGCGGTTTTCAGGAGAACTCCTCCAGACACCCGTCTCGCGTCGTGGCGGGTACTATGGTTACGAGGAAAGGTTACTCCGTATAGGGGTGTGGGGTGAATAGCTTTGTCTTAACCTTAGCGTAGGTCGTCGTGAGTAAACCAATCGACTCCTTCTTTCCCCCATTAGAATTGTCTTAGAATAGCAGGAGGCAGCCGCAGACTTTCAGTCTGGAGGAGTTCTCCCCAAAGCCGCTCTATACAGATTGGCTAGTTAATTTTTCTTTCATTTTCTTAATGAATCCTTCGTATTTGATTGTCCATAATTTTTTTCCTTTTAGTTTGCTTTTTAAGGTATAATTTCATGGTAAAACTAGTATAGAGAATAAGCCATCCGGGTTGTGCAGGGGTCAACGAACTGACCTTGCATCAGAAAGGTTATTGGTTCGAATCCCGGGCAAGACATAGATGTTCTTTCATTCTCTGTATTATCTATCCTTACAGTAGGAGCAACGTTGGCCCAACTATATGGTGCCCCTGAAAGAGTGGCCCACAAATCTACCCTGCTTGCCTGAATTGACAATATGTTAACACAGATGGATATTGGAAATAAAAAAAAGAAAGAAAAAGTATAGATAACATTTATATATATCGAATAGCCTGCATGTCCCAAATATGTTTTAACGTGAGTCTTGGTAGCAGATACAGGGAATTCAGTGACTGGTCGTATCTTAATACCAGAGGCTTTCCTATAACAGTGTACTACAATATGTTATATATAAAGATCGTGATTCTGTGCGAATATCGGAATTTTGAAGGTTTCATTATTAGTTCCGTCTCTGCAATCTGCTGTAATACACATAACAGATGTTCCTTTAATAGTCATGTTATTGAGCCATGGTGGCTCAGGGGATAGAGCGTTGGCCTCCCAATGAGGTGAACCGGGTTCGAATTCCTGCCAAGGCTGATCAATACGAATTAAGCTCCCGTCTTGCATCGACTACAGTGTTGACTTAAAATATCCTCAGTTGTATTCAGATTATGAGGTAGAGTCCCCTTCCGTCAGACTAACAGTGGGATATTTTCATGGTTTTCCTCTCCATGTAACGCAAATGCGGATTAGTTCCATCAAAAAGTTCTGCACGAAGGCAAAATTTCCCCAAATACTGAAATTCCCTTGTCTTCTAGATTGGGTGTAAAATTACAAGGCTACGGAGTTAAACATTGGTAGCCGTAAACTCAGATCTGGGTCAGCTGTTTAACGGCGGTCATAAAATAAAATAATATAGTCATGCTATTAATTTGTTAAAAAAAGTAAGAAGCATTCTTTAATCCGATTAGTAATCGTAATGGTCTATAAGCCTCGAAGCTAGAATCAAAAGCAACGCAATTCTTTTTAAATAAAATATCGAAACTTATAAATTTAGATTTTTAACAATAAATCAATAATTATCAGTTTTTCTAAGTTGCATATACGCCATATTTAAATCAGCAAAAACGGAGCTTTAATAACAAAAAATACGACTAATTTCAAGAAATAATTGACAAAGGTTGCATAGCTACCATACATATTTGCTATGTTTTATGAACTTATTCTATAATGAAAATAGATATTTTTGTAATCCTCTGTGGTTTGAGCAATCTTTGCTACGGAAATTGTATGGGGAAAATCTTATCCTAAATATGTTTTGAGGTCACAATATAATAGTATCGTATATTTTTAGTAGTATCTTTCATGAATAAATTACATTATTTGTTATCATCGGATACTATGAAATACATCTGATTGAATCGCTGACCGCACCAATTGGCGAAATTTGTTAAGCCAGAATCCAATGTTTCGAATCAGTGAGATGAATATCTGTGGAGTACTCCCAGAAAATTGGATATACATTTCCCTCGAGGAATGGAAAGAAATTACTGTAGATGAATTAGATTTATTTCGGATACATTTAATTGGAGTTGTTTTTATTGCAAACTAGGTGAAAAACATAAAAAAAAATATTGTTTGGTTTCCTAAAGAAACAAATCTTTATGTTTGAAGTCTATAATATTAAAACTGACGATGAGAAGTGAACTATTTAACTTTAAAATTAAACCGAGAGTAAGCCTGAACGATATGTTCTGATAGTTATTAGATTTCCTAACGAAATAAATCTTAAGATTTGAAATTAATCAATATTTATTGTAAACAGCAAAATTAAAAATCTAAATGAAATGCAGAATTAAAATTGTATCAGGATAATTGTCAGTTTTTAAGCACATAATATTTTAATCTCAATATTTGAAATCGATTAAATGATAAATGATTTTGTGTATAGGGCATGAAATTTTAGCTCGTGAGCTCGACATTGGCGACTGAATAATTAGGACTGGCGAGTAAGCTTTGTCCTGTAAAACCTTCTTTTTCAAATCTAACTACTATATTTTCCTCTGAGTTTGCGATTGCATGGAATAGATCAGGGCACAACTTGGGCAAATCATTGAGACTGTGGGACTCGAAATTCTCTAAAACAATTTGCTCAATATTTCTGTAAATTAATTCCCCTCCACCCTCAACATAGTTTCAACGTTTGATACTTTAGTTCCAAATATCAGCGGTATACAAGCATAAAGTGTTAAAAATATTGGAATATTTAATATATATTATCTTACTTTTATGACTTTTAATGATACGTAGATGTTATTAGAACCAATGAAACGTAATGGCAACCTTATTTTAAATAAATATAATTATTATTAATTTTCTGTCAATAAATATGTTTAAATATTTTTACATTGTTTATGGTTTTCATCACCTAAAAAGATATTCCTCTGTTAATATTTTTAAAAAAAATATTAAATCATGAAAACCGTGGGCTATTACTTTTAGAATTCAAATTTTATGCCCTTTCAATTTCATTGAAATTTCTTACGTATGAAAGCAAATGACTTCTACGAAGATTACTATTTAAGATTACTCAAAAATTGTGTGATGAACTTCAATCTCGCTATTTTAAACTTTTATTGCTAAAAATGCATAGCTATTATTTTACTCTACCAATAAATGCATCGAACTGAGTTTTTAAGGCTTCGATTCGAAGTATTACTGAAAATGCTTAATTTTTTTAAGCAGTTTGCTTTTAAAGTATTAGATGAAAATGAGGACCACTTTTTGCATTCCCTTTGGGCAGAAGTATCACATGGTATAAGTCAGTATTTAGAATAGTGAAACCACAGACTGTCATCAAATGAAATAATTAAATTTTAATAATTTTATATTCTTTTAAATATATATTTGTACTTTCTGTAGCACTATTTTTTAGTGGAACATCAAATTTTAAGATTAAGAGCGGTTATTTGATGTTTTTATTTTTTAGTAAAGATAAATCTTTTGTTATATTAAGTTACAATTATTATCTTCATGTAAATGTAAGCACGATAAATTAAAAACCTGATTCGTAATAAACGAAATTTTCAATTAATAGCATTCCATGAGTTCGTTTTGTTTTTACTGAAAGAACTCCATAATAATACATCAGAAGAGCATTTTTTTTTAAAAATTATAACTTTTGTTTAATTGTTAATATGAATTTACTGTTATTCATATTAATATTATTTTGAGTTCCTATCATAAAAATTTAGCAAAAAAACAATAAACAGACATTCATAAAAATTTAAAAAAGATTAGTTGAACAAAAAACTACATAGCATGAAAAAATAAATGTATTCCGGGTTTGGATATATGTTTTGTACATAGAAATGTCTCGATTTTAAGTTTTATTTAATACTGAGGATTGAGGAAAATGATTTTTATTTTCTTAAATGAGTACAATTAAAATTGCAAAGTACAGGGTAACAAAAAAATATAGGGATCATTTTTGAATGTTTTTATTTCCAAAATTTATTACATAAATTCAGCGATGCTTCTCAATATGTCGACCTCCGACATAATAGATTTGTCTACAACGCTTCGATCATGATTTTAAAGCCCGCAAATATATTTCCTGGGGGATTTTCTTCACCTCTTCTCTAATAGCTGTTTGAAGGCTTCTCAATGTAGAAATTCTTCGCTTATTCAGTTTGTTTTTCAGATGTCCCCATAAGAAATAGTCTCATGGTGAAGCATCAGGACTGTTTGGAATCCATTGTTCTGGTCTCAGGAATTGCACTTGCTGATCTGTTAGGAATTTCTGGGTGACCTTAGATGCATGCGATGGGGCAGAGTCCTGATGGAACACAGCATCACCATTCGGGTACAATCTGCAGTAATCATAATTAAGAAAGGGTTTTAATATCTTCTGTATGTTATACTCAGAATTTATTTTGGCTCCAGGTTTCACAAACCGAGGTTTGGTCACACCATGGGTGGATAAGCCCATCCAAACCATTACGCCTTTCGGATGAGGCACCGTGGTTGATGTTGTCAAATCTTGCCTGTTCTGCCCACGGCTAAGATATTTAACTTTAGATTTAGCATTGGTATCTGATAGATAGATCCAAGCTTCATCAGTTGTGATGAACTTTCGCCATCTGTCCTTATGGAGAAGCTTGTTGAGGGGCCATGAACGTTGCCTCCTAATCTGCACCGATCTCTCTTTTAAATGATGACATTTAGATTTTTTATGGCATTTTTTTCTTCAACTTTTGTTTTAATTGATAGCTTACAACTTGCTGACTCACGTTAAGAGCTTTAGCCATGCTTGCCTGTGTTGGTGGATCCGGTTTTGATGTCATCTTATCAAGCTTCTGCAAATCTGATTTCTTCAATTTGCTTGGCCGTCCACTTCTTTTTGGTTTTGCATTATTTTGCATCAATCCGAGTCTTGAATTCTTGATGCGACTGATATGGCTGAGTGAAATCGCAATACCTTTATTTTTAAAATGGGTTTGTATAATCCTGTGGCTCCATCGAAGTTCTAAAAATGCTTTTACTTGACCAATTAGCTTTTTGTCAAATTTCTCCAAAGGTATTTTTGTGATTTTATGAAATAGCATTGCAATTGAAAGTCTAATAGCAGAGCTTTAGATCAGTATGCTATATATGTAAAAAGGTTTTAAAACTTTAGTGGTAGATAACCACAAAAGTGATCCCTATACTTTTTTGTTACCCTGTAAATCTTTAAAGAAGGAGGATTGGCTACAGGCTCATAAGTCAAATAGATAATCAGTGAACTAACTCGTCTCGTACAATCAAATATTTAGTTAGTTCTGATTTGCAATAGATTTAAAGTGCGATATGTGTTTCGAGTTTTATAAACATTAAACTTCTATCAAGTTTCAGTTTAAATTGTGTCTTGTCAATGTATTCAATTAAAATGACGGATACTAAATGACTATATGAAATGGTAAGAAAGTAATATTTGAAATTAACTTTTCGCGTTATTTCTACTCTTTGGCATAAAGTATTTAATGAGCTTTTTAGAATCTAATCTTTAATAAGGAAGAAAAAATAAAGTTTGAGGGCTGAAATTACGAACAGTATGAATGTGTTTAAATTTTATTAAAGTATCGGAAGCAAAATTTATTTATCAAATAAGAATCAAAGCAATAAAAAAAATTTTGAACATACTTTAAATTTCTGATATAAAATCTGGTAAAAATACCGTTCTGTATGGCAATGACATTTCTGGTAAAAATAAAACATAATTCTAGTTAATAAAACCGGCATTTGAACAATTTACTTGGTAATCGTACCGTAAAATCTCGTGACGGCTTACAGGAAATTCCTGTTTTCTAGTTTATAGTTCTTATTGGCGCACACATTTTGTAAAAAATGCAATAAAAGAAAGAAAGAAATTTAACCAAAAACTGGTTTATGAGCTACATGATAAAATTACTACATTTTATTCCATTTACTACCAAAAGAGTATAGAAATAAAAAGCATATTTCATTTTTTTTTTTTTTTTTTTTTTTTTTTTTTTTTTTTTTTTTTTTTTTTTTTTTTTTTTTTTTTTTTTTTTTTTTTTTTTTTTNCTTCAATCTCGCTATTTTAAACTTTTATTGCTAAAAATGCATAGCTATTATTTTACTCTACCAATAAATGCATCGAACTGAGTTTTTAAGGCTTCGATTCGAAGTATTACTGAAAATGCTTAATTTTTTTAAGCAGTTTGCTTTTAAAGTATTAGATGAAAATGAGGACCACTTTTTGCATTCCCTTTGGGCAGAAGTATCACATGGTATAAGTCAGTATTTAGAATAGTGAAACCACAGACTGTCATCAAATGAAATAATTAAATTTTAATAATTTTATATTCTTTTAAATATATATTTGTACTTTCTGTAGCACTGTTTTTTAGTGGAACATCAAATTTTAAGATTAAGAGCGGTTATTTGATGTTTTTATTTTTTACTAAAGATAAATCTTTTGTTATATTAAGTTACAATTATTATCTTTATGTAAATGTAAGCATGATAAATTAAATATCTGATTCGTAATAAACTAAGTTTTCAATCAAAAGCACTTTATGAGTTCGTTTTGTTTTTACTGAAAGTACTCAAGAATACAACAGAAGAGTATTCGTTTTAAAAATTATAACTTTTGTTTAAATGCTGATATAAATTTACTTTTATTCGTATTAAGATTATTTTGAGTTCCTGTCATAAACAAACAATAAACAGCCATTCATAAAAATTTAAAAAAGATTAGTAGAACGGAAAACTACATAGCATGAAAAAAAATGTATTCCGGGTTTGGTTGTATGTTTTGTACATAGAAATGTCTCGCTTTTAAGTTTTAATTAATACTGATGATTGAGGAAAGTGATTTTTATTCTTAAATGGGTACAATTAAAATTTTAAAGTAAATCTTTAATGAAGGAGGATTGGCTACAGGCTCATAAGTCAAATAGATAATCAGTGTCCTAACTGGTTTAGAACAATCAAATATTTAGTTAGTTCTGATTTGCAATAGATTTGAAGTGCGATTTTATAATCATCAAAATTTTATCAAGTTTCAGTTTAAATTGTGTTTTGTTATTATGTTCAATAAAAATGACGGATACTAAATGACTATATGAAATTGCAATAAAGTAATATTAGGAATTAACTTTTCCCTTTATTTCTACTCTTTGGCATAAAGTATTTAATGAACATTTTAGAATCGAATCTTTAATAAGGAAGAAAAAAAGTTCGAAGACTGAAATTGCAAGCAGAAGGAATATGCTTAAATTTTATTAAAGAATCGGAAGCAAAATTTATTTATCAAATACGAATCAAAACAATAAAAAAAATTTGGATCTTCTTAACTACTTTTTTAAAATTCTGATGTAAAAGTCACACGAAAAAAAATCTGGTAAAAATAACCGTCATGTATGGCAAAGACATTTCTGGTTAAAATAAAACATAATTCTGGTTAATAAAACCGGTATTTGAACAATTTACTTGGTAATTTTACCGTAAAATATCGTGACGACTGACAAGAAATTCTTGTTTTCTAGTTTATAGTTCCTATTGGCACACACATTTTGTAAAAAGTACGAAAAAAGAAAGAGGGAAGAAAGAAAAGAAAGAAAGAAAGAAAGAAATTTTACCAAAAATTGGTTTATGAGCCACATGATAAAATTACTACATTTTATTCCATTTATTACCAAAAGAGTATAGAAATAAAAACATTTTTTTTTTTTTTTTACCAAAAGACATCATAAAAGCACTTCGGTAAAAATTACCATGCTTTTTGGATTTGCCATAGATATACTGTAATGTTTTTCAATATTCTAGGCGTTTTAACAATACTTTTTTCCCCAGTGCACTTTATAGTGCAAAACAAAAATGATTGCAAAGTAAGATGAAGGGGGGGGGGACTGAAACTCCTAGTTTGGAATAATTTATAATTTCCTTAATAATTTTTCTTGTAATCAGCAGTTTAAGGATTTTACACGAAAATAAGCGTATAAACAAATTGCCGCATCATTTAAATAATGTTGACCTTTCAGAAAGTTTATTCGAATCATTTAACTCAACTTACGAAAAAAAACCTAAAAAAAAAATATGCAAAAGCATAGCTTGGCATTTTCTCTTTTTTTTCCTTTCGTTTTTTGCATCCATCCCCACTGTCATTAATGAACTTAAAAAGCTCGAGTAACATTATATAAAGAACTGGATAAAATGAAGCTATTTAAACGATGATGACACTTATATTAATCTAACTTCGACATATTCCCTGCTTGTTTATAAATAAATACACTGTAGACGCGATCCCATTTACCTAATGGACCCGTCAAATTTTCTCTACCGTTGCCATTATATTTCTGGTAAAAGTGTCTAAAAGATTGTCTGATAAAAATGGATTCATTGATAATGAACACTAGCCATTACGTTTTTGTGTTTATGGCGTGGGAGTTAGTGCTATATTTAATTACAGTAATAATATGTAACTTTACCTTCCAAATGAAACAATTAGGTTTCTTACTTGAGAAAAAATTGATTATATAATTATTTTCGATGTAATGGTATTGTTCTGTTTAAGCAATTTATCACTTAGATGATATATCAGAGTTATTAATATATTACTTAAGGAGAAAAAAAATTGTTTTTCATTAAAAAAAGTAGTAAGTTAATCTTATAAAAACTAATTACGAAAATTTGATTATACATTTCTGGTAGATAGTATGTTTTTATGTCTATTTTAGCTAATGACTTGTGAAAGGGCTTTGGAGATGAAACACTTTGGCGTTTATATTAAAAATAAACATACGTAACATTCGTAGCAAATAATAATAATGCAATGATATATAAATAAAAGTAAGAAATACTTAAATAACAAACAACTATAAATAAAATGAGTAAATTCAGTGGTTTTAAAAGTTTTGATTTTAATCACTTGGTCCGTTTTAAAAAATTATCCATATAACTCATGGAAGGGGGAAAAAAACAATAAATAAAACAATGTTCAAATATTGAGCAGTAAAATCAAAAATCATAAAAATCTTCATTAAGTAATAAAATTTTTACAATGTTCAACAGTGTAAGTTGTTCATGATGGAGGAAATTGAACGAAAGTGAAGTCGTGCTATGCATGGATGCATCCAGATCGGAACAACGATTTATTTCTGGTGTTCCACTCCATGTAACGCAAATGCGGGTTAGTTCCATCTATAAGTCCTCCTCCAATTTTGCAAATTTCTTTCGCTACTTGACCCAGGAGTTCCTTTGTAATCTGGATCGGGTTCAAAACTGCAAAGCTACTCAGTTGAAAATTAGTTGCCGCAAACTTAAAATTTTGTCGGCTGTTCAACGACGGTTATAAAACGATCGATTTCCTGCTCAAGGGAGCACTATCAGTTTAACACAATGCTGGAGTTCTCCGACTGTACTACGGAAAGCAATCAAAAGCAAACAGTCCGACCATCTCCCACAAAAGATCCTTCTCCATGCAATGGCCGTTACACGTCTCCCGATGAACTTACAAAATTTCAGTTGGGAAGTATTGGCTCCCGCCGTACAGTTCAGATTTGTCACTCGGTGACTTCCACCTTTTGGGGCTACTTAAGAGAGTATTACTGAATACACATTTCCATTTGGTGAAGGATGCTGTGCAAGAATTTCTCCAGAATCTACCAAAAAAGCATGGACCTGCTTTCTAAGCGATGCGACTTGTGTTACAGTGCCCATGGCAATTTCTTTTCATTTTAAATAAAGGTATTCATTTCATTCAACCGGTTCATTTTTTATCTGGGCAACCCTTACATTTCCATTGGCACTATATGAAAAAAATAATATCAAATTTTCGAACTTTAGTATTGTTAATGCTGTGAAGTTAATCTGATATACTTTTGGTTTTATGTTAGCAATAAAACAGAGGTATGGTTTCCTACTATAAATAAATCCATTGCAAATACAGCAGAAGTTTCAATAACTTTTAAATTTTTAGTGCTTTAAATTCATTACAATTCAACTTGGAAAAAATATTTTAAGTTTAAAAAAAAAACTCCTTTTTTCAAGTTTATTTTGTTATTTAAATGGTATAAAACTGCAGGTGTGAAAAAATTCGTACGTGTAAGAAAATATACATAAGAATACAACACAATAAAATACAAAAGAAAATTGGAGGATTTATTGAGAAATAAGTTTTTAAAGTTTGCAAAAGTTATTTTTTCATTAATACACGCGTTAATGCAACCGTAGATGGCAGAGCTTCTTCCTCAGTGGGTAAAATAATGAAATATACCATGGATATAACGGCTCCGAGAGTAACAGTTTTCTTTCCAATCAAGTGAAAAAAGCGAGAGTAATTGTTTAAAAAATAAATTTTACGAATTAAGATAACTTTGTGAGCAGTGTGTATTGCGTTAGTTTAATTAAAGTATTAGTTCCCAACCTTTATTTTTCATTATTCCATTATTTTTTCACTATGCCAGACATAGAAAACAAATTTAACGTATGAAATCTTAAAAATATGCGTTAGTATTAAAAAAATCAACTTCGTGATGTATGTTTCAAGCTTAATTATGAATATTTGTAATACACCATCTTAATTAAATCTGCAAATTTAATTAATTTATCTGTGAGTTAAACTATTAGCTAAATTGTAAATTTAAAATAATAAAGGTACACATAATTTATCTAGATTTAAATATATTAATTTTTTTAGGAAAATAAAGGTAACATAAATTCTATTTAAACTAAACTAAACTAATTTGTAATAAATTTCATGATTATGATAAATTTTATTAATGATTTTAAACTAAATTGTAATAAAATTCAAACTAAATAATGAAACTAAAATAAAGTGAAAATAGTTATTTTGATTTTTTAAGTTTGATTTTTTAAATAGCAACTAATCTAACAATACTTTTCTAAAGACATTCGTTATTTCTATAGTTTCGTCTCTTTCGTCCGGTCACTATTGGCTTACCAACCCTGTTTCTTGTTCTCAATGGACGGGGGTATTTGTAGAGGTTGTTTAAACTTCCGGTAGAAGATTGGCTTGAATGGATATCTATTTATTTTTTTCGTTTACGTCATCTTTCGACTTGTTTTTTAACATAATTATTTTGGGCACATTTTTGCGTGAGTAGGGGAAAAATGAGCGCTACACCCCATTTTTAGTATTGATGATCTCTCTTACTATAGTGCTATGGAATGAGCGCTTCACCTCACTTCGGATCAATGACCTCTCGTCTATAGGATACATCAGTATGGATGATAGTTCAAGCCTACTGTTATGCTCTTAGTAGGGATGACGTAGCATGGCTCTTTACATAGTATGGATTGAATTAAACAAATGGTTCTTACAAATTTTTTGTATTTCTTCTTTGCAATTATAGATCTGTTTGAAAAATTTGACACGAACTTTTTAATTGGAAACAAGCTTTAAATGAATTCTACATTTCGAAAAACTATAAAAAATTTGCAATATGTTCTTCATTATGCCAATTATATTAATGCTCTTAACGTAGCATGGTTTGGACTAAGCACATGCTTCTTAAAAACTTTAGTTACATATTTTTTCACATCTAAGGGTAATTTTGAAAAATTTGACTTTAACTTCGTAATCTGAAAAGAGTTTCAAATGAAATCCTCATTGCAGAAAATTATAAAAAAATCGCAAAATGTTCCCCTTTTTTTTATATATATGCTCATAACGTAGCATTGTTTTGACTAAAAATTGCTTCTTAAAAATTTTGAGTACTTATTTCTTAGTACACACATATGAGTTTTTCTGTTAAAACTTGACGCTCACTATATAGTCTGAAACAAGTTTAAAATTAACTCCTCATCGCAATAAATTAAAAAAAAAAACACACACAAATTGTCCTTCATTATGTTAATTATACATATATGCTTAACGTGAGTAAACAAATCCCTCTTAAAAATTTCGAGTACTTATTTTGACACAAATGGGAAAGTTTTGGAAAAATTGACAATCATTTTGTAATCTGGAACAAGTTCCAAATTATTTCTTCATTCCAAAAAATTATAAAAAATTCGTAATACATCCCTCATTATGTTAAACTATAATGCATGGTAGCACGATTTGGACTAAACTATGAATCCTAAAAAAATTTGGTATTTATTTTTTCACGTCTAAGGGTATCTTATGGGGTCTAACAATTTTCAAGTGAAATTCTCTCGCAAAAAATTATAAAAAATTTGCAAAATATCCTCCGTTATTTTTATATGCACACTCATAACGTAGAACTACAAATAGCTTCTTAAAAATATAACCTGCAACAAGTTTCAAATGAATTACTCATTGCAAAAAATTATAAGGATTTTGTAATTTATCCTTCATTATCTTATCTATATTAATGCTCTTTGTGTAGCACGGTTTGGACTAAACAAATGCTTCTTAAAAATGTTGGGTACTTAATTCTTCCCATCTATGTGTGTTTTTGATAACTTTGTCTCTTACTTTATCTGAATCAAGTTTCAAAGAAATTCTTCATTTCCAAAAACGATAAAAAAATTCCCACAGTGTCCTCAATTACGTTAACTATAAATATGCTGCGTTAAGAGAATGTATATGATAAGCGTAATGGAGGACTTTTTGTAATTGCATTGTTTTGTGTTTGCTCGAATTTTTTGTAACTTTTCCCAATGAGAAATTCACTTGAAACTTGTTTCAAATTATTAAGCAAGCGTCAATTTTTTAAAAAAATACCTATATATGTGAAGAAATAAATACTAGGAATTTTTTAAGAAGCATTTGTATCATCTAAAACCATGCCACCGCACGAGCATATATATGGTTAACATAATGGAGGACACTTTGAGAATTTTTTATAATTATTTGCTATGAGAAATTAATTTAAAACTTGTGGTAAAGCGGTTATTCCATAGCACTATAGTAAGCGAGGCCATCAACCCTTAAAGTGGGGTGTAGAGCTCATTTTCCTCCTACTTGAATCGAGGCACTAATTTGTTTTCTGAAATTAAGTTGCTTAAACTACCTCAAGATCCATAGCACCAGATACAATGGAGTATTGCATTAAAGAGAAAAGACTTGAAAAAAGAAAGAAAAAGCTATAGACAAGTTTTGCTATGGAGTCAGAGGACTTTTTGTAAAATTTTTATTTGTTTTCTTCTATTTTTTATGCACGTGTTTGCTTTTCTATTATCACATGGAGTTTATACACCGGAAAGGTTCTTGCTTATAGAGCCAAAATTAGTGTATATCCTTTTTTGTACTTTTATTTGTGCTCGATTTCATATTTTTTAATGATTTGCTTCCATTCATCCAATATCTTTTTTCGAGTTTTCCAGCGTCCTTAAAGAAATATATTTATTCTGGAAGAAATCCCAGACGTGAATTCGAAGTTTATAACAGCTTTTTATAACCACTGCGTGCACTAATGCAACATGCACTGTTCTAAGTAATATAGTTTTGTAACGATATTATAAAACGTCCATACTGGCCGAAGAGAAATTTTGGTTTGAGAAATAGCCATTTAAAACGTAGAAAAGTTTTTTTTTATCAATTTATTCGTTAATGTAGCATTTACTGTTTTTTATATACTTAATATAATTTTCTGATAATATTCTCAAACGTGCGTAATGTCAAAAGGAAAATGTTATTTTGAGAAATAGTCGTTTTAAATTTGAAAAAACTGTTTTATTTCACAAATACGAACGTTAATTCAACATTCACTGTTTTTTGTTTCCATTTAGTAAAACTGTCTTTTTCAAGGATTTATTGCAATAACTTAATGCAAACTTAGATCAGATTGAATAATTGTTTGCACATTTACTAATTTGCGTAAGGACATGTAGGCTGATTATAATAAGCCTAAAATCATAAAAACAGATAAAAAAACTCTAAACATCTTTTTATTTAGCTATGAAAATTATAAAATGTGGATGACATTTGTAAAAAGACAGGTTTTTCAATTATAATCTACGACCAAAGATTGTATAAGTGTAAAGATGGGAAACTCGCGAAAGTCGTAACAAAATTTGGCACAATGCCAGCGATTCGTGTACGGCGGAGAAGTTTGTCTCCAGGGGCACAGTGCAGCGCATGCGCAATATCATCCTTAGTTTTGGAAGGAGAGTTTGGAGAGAGAAGCACATGAGAAATCAATCAATGGCGGACGTTAATTTGACAATTATCCCTAACAAGTAAGNAATCCAAATATGTAAGAAAAAATATATGTTTATTCAGAGAAAGTACGTTTTTGTGTCTGATTTCGTAACTTAATTAATAGTTAGCACTAATTAATTAGCATATTTGAGGTCACCCCCAGGAACCATTAAGATTAACACTTAATTCGTGAAAATCCGATCATTAGAACGAAAGTTATTAAGGGTGATATCTTTTTTTTTTTGCGGACTGTACACATAATTTATATAGATTTAAATATATTAATTTTTTTTAGGAAAATAAAGATAGCATAAATTCTATTTAAAACTAAATTGCTATAAAATTCAAACTAAATAATGAAACAAAAATAAAATGAAAATAGTTATTTTTCGAATAAGTTTGATTTTTTAAATATCAACTAATCTAACAATACTTTTCTAAAGATATTCGTTATTTCTATAGTTGCGTCTCTTTCGTCCGGTCACTATTGGCTTTCCAACCCTGTTTCTTGTTCTCAATGGTAGGGAGTATTTGTAGAGGTTGTTTCAACTTCCGGTAGAAGATTGGCTTGTTTGGATATCTGTTAATTTTTTTTCGTTTACGTCATCTTTTGACTTATTTTTTAGTATAATTATTTTGGGCACATTTTTGAGTAAGTAGGGGAAAAATGAGCGCTACACCCCATTTTTAGGATTGATGATCTCTCTTACTATAGTGCTATGGGATGAGCGCTTCACCCCACTTCGGATCCGTGACATCTCGTCTATAGGATACATCAGTATGGATAAGAGTTCAAACCCACTGTTACGCTCTTAGTAGGGATGACGTAGCATGGCTCTTTTTAGACCGAAAAGCCATTACATTATGACCACCCTGCTAATAACATGTAGGAAAACCTTTAGCCCTCAAAACTGCTGTCACCCGCCGTGGCATTGATTCCACAAGGCGCTGATAGGTAGTCTGAGGTATCTGGTACCAAGCACTCACCAACTGGTCCTGCAATTCCATCACATTGCGAGGGGGTAGCGTAGCAGCATGAATTTGGTTTTCCAAGTAGGACCACAATTGCTCTATCGGATTAAGGTCAGGTGAATTTGGGGGCCAAGACATGACTTGAAATTCACTGGAATGTTCCTCGAACCAATCTATGACGATTCGACCCTTATGACATGGTGCATTGTCCTGTTGGTAAACACCATCCCTCACAGGAAAAACTGTTGCCATGAATGGGTAAACTATGTTCAAGTAGCTTACAGACGTCTGGGATTGTTCTATGAGGATTATGGGTTCTAATGTGCCCCATGAAAACATTGTTCCTGGGCGAGAAACTATGAAAACCTGGGCGAGCCCATTGTTATAGATGGAGAGTGATAATAATGTAATGGCTCTTCGGTGTACATAGCATGGATTGAATTAAACAAATGCTTCTTAAAAATTTTGGGTATTTATTTCTTTACAACTATGGATCTGTTTGAAAAATTTAACACGAACTTTTAAATCTGAAACAAGTTTTAAATGAATTCTACTTAGCGAAGAACTAAAAAAAAATTGCAATATATTCTTCATTATGCTAACTATATTAATGCATGGTTAGGACTAAACACATGCTTTTTAAACATTTTAGTTAGTTATTTTCTCACATTGGTAATTTTAAAATTTGGGTAATTTCTATGGGTAATTTTGAAAAAAATGACTCTAACTTTGTAATCTGAAAAAAGTTTCAAATGAGATCCTCATTGGAAAAAATTATTAAAAATTCTCAAAATGTCCCCCTTTATTTTTATATGTATACTCATAAAGTAGCATTGTTTTGACTGAAAACTGCTTCTTAAAAATTTTGAGTACTTATTTCTTAGCACATACGTATGGGTCTTTCTGATAAAATTTGACGCTCACTATATATTCTGAAAGTTAAAAATTAGCTTCTCATTGCAATAAATTAAAAAAAAAAAACGCAAATTGTCCTTCATTACGTTAATTATGTATATATGCTCTTAACGTGAGTAATCAAATCCTTCTTAAAAATTTTGAGTACTTATTTCTTGACACATTTGGGAATGTTTTATGAAAATAGACTCTCATTTTGTAATCTGGAAAAAGTTTCACATTATTTCCTCATTCCAAAAATTATAAAAAATTCGTAATACATCCTTCATTATTTAACTATATTAATGCACGCCAACATGATTTGGACTAAACTATGAATTTTAAAAAGTTTTGGTGTTTATTTTTTCACGTCTAAGGGTATGTTTTACAAAATTGACTCTTATTTTGTAATCTAAAACAAGTTTCAAGCGAAATTCTTTTTGCCAAAAATTATAAATTTCTTCCGGAAGAAATCCCAAACATGAATTTCAAATTTATAAAAGCTTTTTATAACCATTGCGTGCGTTAATGCAACATGCACTGTTTTAAATACTAGAGTTTTTTAACAATATTATAAAACGTCCATACTGCCTAAAGAGAAATTTTGGTTTGAGAAATAGCCATTTAAAACGTACTAAAGTTTTTTCAAGAATTTATACGTTAATGCAGCATTCACTGTTTTTTTTTATGTACTTAATATAATTTTCTGATAGTATTCTCAAACGTGCGTAATGAATGTCTAAAGGAAAATGTTATTTTGAAAAATAGTCGTTTTAAAGTTGTGAAAGCTGTTTTATTTCACTAATACGCACGTTAATTCAACATTCACTGCTTTTTTCTATTTAGTAAACTGTCTTTTTAAGGATTTAATGCAATAATTTAGTGCAAACTTAGAACAGATGGAATAATTGTTTGCACATTTACTAATTTGCCAAAAAGCAAATAGGGTGATTATAATAAGCCTAAAAACATCAAACAGATAAAAAATTCTAAACACTTTTTCATTTAACTATGAAAATTGCAAAATGTGGATGGCATTTGTAAAGAGACAGGTTTTTCAATCATAATCTACGACGCTTTTACACCAATCTATTATTCCATTGCATTTTTATAAAAAAACATTAAAAAATTTTATAATTCAGCACCTAAATTTTAAAAAAAAGAATGATGCAAGTGACTGCTACTTAATCCTTATTGATTGAGTATGTTAAAAAAAACATTAAAAAAAATTCAAAATGTCTGACATGCAAATTATTCTAAGTCCCTAACTTATGCGATCTTAAAGAAGACCAATCTCATTATTAAGGTTTTATTCCCCTATGTCATTACATTTTTAAATAAAAAGTACAAATTCTGGACAAAGTACGTCAAAAAAAGGCATAAAGACAAAGACGAATACATTAATGGCTTCATCTTCATGCATTCGACCCTTCTAAAAATGGCATTATTTTATGCATCTTAAGATAGTGCACAGCATCAGAATAATTTATTTCTCCCTTGAGGCGTTAGTTCGGAATGAATAATTTACCTTGTAATGTTTTCTTAGCACTTTTCTTTCACGAATGAACGATTTCGGTAACTGGTTTTGGAGCGTTTTCATCGCCGAAGTCGTGCTTCATTTATTTTCCGAACTACCTTATTTATATCTGAAAAAAAAAAGAAAGAAATAGTATTAAAGAGAATTTCGTTCTTTAGCACGACCCCTTAATTTGCAAATGAGCTTTTAAATCGAGAGATTATTAGAATTTGCTGAAAAACAGCAACTCAGCAAAGTGTGTCATTTAAAAATATCGGAATATTTAGCTCCAGTGTGATTAAAAAAGCAATGTGCTGCTTTTAAGTTGGCATTTGAGAAGCATCCAAGCTTATAACATCAAAGTATAGGATTACTTTTAAAAGTGGAGTAGATGATACGCTCTAAAACCAAATATAAAGATAAAACTAAATTAGTTTTATCTGTTAGTGGTACTCGTAGACTCCTAGTATTTAAATATCTAAGCTAGCTTACATAAAAGTTAAGTATGGTAAATATGACTAAAATAATCACATGGAGGATGAACTGGTGGTTAAGATATAATTTAAATTATATATTGGTGACAATGTTAGATATTTTAAAGCAGGTTTATCCCTAATATCGTTTAAATTTTGTTCTATCTCAATATAGTGATTTTTTGCACTTAGTTATTAAATTCGTTTAACCAAATATAATTTCTAATAATGATATATATATATATATATATACACAAATTAACATGAAAAACATGAATAAAATAAAAACTAAATGGTAGAGAAACAAGAATGGTAAAAGCAAATAGTCGTTGTCAAGACACATCTATTGCTATAAATGCGATATTTCTGAATAAAGAATAATTATCCTAAGATAAAAATTATTCTTTATATGTGTCAATATCGCAAAAAACCTTATGTTGTAAAAAATCATGAAATAAAAGAAAAATGTAAAAGGAAATCAAACTTACCGGCGTGAATTAAAACGCGGTTTAGGTTTAAAAGTACAATAATAATAACAGCTTATAGCTTGAATCGAATATAATAAAATTAAAAAAACATTTGATCGAAGAAGAAGAAAAAAATGTTTAGGTAAAATATTAGTGCTGCCATCTATGAGAAACAATTAGTAAAAAGGTAATAAAATTGAAATAATAATAAAAATGTTTAACGGATTGAATAAATTAGCAGTCTTAAAAAAAAAAAAAATAAATAAATAAAAAAAAAAAAAAAATATAAATAAATAAATAAATAAATAAAAAAATAAAAATAAAAAAAATTAAAAAAATCATTAATAGGGAAATTAATTTAAAAGTCAGTCTGTCAGGATAGAAAGCCGTTTATAGACTTATCCTTCATTCATAAAATCTAACATAATTTTACAGAATACACATATCCATCTTTCATAGGGTGACTTATTTAAAAATCAGAGCCTGCATACAGGAATAGAAAACCGTTTATAGGTTTTATTCTTCATTCATACAACCTTACATAATTTTAAAGTATACACGTATCACCTGCATTCATTTGGGGTGGTTCTTTACGAACCAGAGCCCATTCCACTTATACAAAAATAAAAATAATTAAATAAATAAATAAATAAATAAATAAACTGTTTATTATACTGGACAATTAAAATTAAATTAATTTTAAGAGGCTACAAATATTAAAAAGTAACTAAAAAATATTTAACTAATCCAGTATAAAAGGTCATACATACAAACTATTAACAAAAATACATATATACTAACAAATAATACTAACAAAAAATACATATATATATATATATATATATATATGTATTTTTAAATAATAATATTTTAAAAAAATGAATAGCTAGATATACAAATTTTTACACCATGATAAAGTATGAAATTTTATAAGACAAAACACAAAATTTAAACGAACTCAATAGAATAGTTGTAGAAAAACCTAATTTTTTCTATGCATATACTTTAAATTACTCAGGAACTATTCGATCGATTTCGTTCAAATTTTGTATTGGGTATTATAAAATTACATTCTTTAATATGCAAAAATTTGTATACCTTGCTATTCAACTTTTTTAAAAATTATTGTCAGAAGAAATAATAAAATATAATAAACCATTATTAAAAATTATTGGATAAACGAATTTTATAACGGCTTGCAAAATTTTTTCGATTCGCTTGAAAAATTCTCAATATGGCAAAAGTGAAATTGACATTATGGGGTCTACACTCTGAACTTCGCTCCTGATCAAACTAGTGGGATCTTAAATCCCAGATTGCGACTGCCCTTACTACTTTGAGGGTCAGAAATCTAAATCTGTCTAAATCTGTGATTAAAAAAAGTATATTTTTATGGCTAATTTCGTCGCTTAAAGTTTCGTTTTCACTAATATTTGAGGTTGAACCATTAAGATTGAGTCTTAGAACCTGAAGATCGGATCATTAGATCAGAAGATAATCAGGGTAATTCGTTCTTTATCTTTTGGAGTGCTGTACATGAAGCATATGCTATAATTAAACAAAGTTCTCACATGATGATAGAATTCCGACCTGTTTTTAAGTTATCCTACTGTGAGAAAATCGGCGATTTTGACGAAAATGTCGAATTCATTTTTATTATCTACACTTGAACTTTGAACTTTAGTTTATTAGATAAAAAACTCTTTATATTTTTTTTCTCTGATTCTTACACGTGAAGTTATAGTTGTTTTATCCCTTGCTAGCAGGCGAAACTGCAAATGGAAGTGAACTCTCCAAAAAGAAACCATAATTTTGCCAAGTTTTGAGTATTTTAATCTTTTTTATTTGAATTTATTATAAGTTTAAGATAAATATTATATATGTTCAGAAATTAATTCTTGAATAATAAATTTTTTGTTGTTGTCAGAGTTGTCTCACTTTTTAGATATTTCTTGCATTTAAAATGCATTTCCTGAAAAATATTGATTTTGAGAAAATTTCTTTACACTAAGACACCTTACAAAATAAAGTATAATATAGAATTCTTTGAAACTTTGTATATTGATTTTGTATAATATTAGCTATGTTTTGAACTAAAGCATAAGGTCTAAGTGTGATTTATTTTTTATCTTTATTAAGCTTTAAGTAAGAATATTTAGAATTTTTCTTTTAAAGGATCAATATTGAACGCATTATTTCATCATTATTTATATTATATTACCTTAAACTTAATGAAAAGATATTGTGATTAAAATATTGTTTTTTTGTTTAAATGATACTAAACTTGAACAGAAATGTGCTTTAATTTAACACTCTATTATGGTTGAAGCAAACAATCTTGATATTATGGTTCAATGTTAAATTGAGTGTGATGCAATGCGCTGTAGCAAAGTACCGGCACCCGGAGTGCTGGTACATTTTACCATAGTTCAATCCTGAATTTTTTATAGTCTAAGTTTTCTTAAACTTTTGAATTTGTTTAAAACTTTTGGAAAAAACTGAAAAAAATATTTCATCAAAGTTGCGGAAGGTTTTTAGCAGTAATATCGTTCTAATTTGATACAAGAATAGTATGGAGCTAAGTTGAACCCTATTGTTATAATTCAATTTGGCATTTCTAAACTATGGTAAATTTCAAACGGTAGTAGGAAATAATTTAAAACCTTGAATATATTGTAGAAAATTTGTTCCATATTAGGCTTTGAAGTCATTACTTATGCGAGCTTTTAGTTGAGATTTATAAGAGTGTACAGAACAAGCAAATGCAAAAATAATTTTGATGCGGTTGTATAAAAGACCACTGCGGTTGTATAAAAAAAATTTCCTAAAGAATTGGCAATATTTCCCACTTAAAAATAAACATTCTCCTTTATTATTCCAGTAAACTAATTTTAATATTATCCATTAGCGGTGTCCTAAAATTTAAACAAAATCAATTCCCCTGGTTTCTAGTGCTTATATACACATTCAAGTCAATACGTCAAACCTGAAGCTAAACATCATCCTATAAAATCGATTAAACCAATATTCTTTTCATCGCAAATCAATTAAAATCGTTTTCCCTCATCCTTAATGATTTCAAATGTTCGATACTAACTTCTCATAAACAGTCGTTTACTCACTGTCATGTCTGTTGGAGAATGATCCATTTTTCATTGTGGAATGGCAACAGCTTTCACGTTGAAGGGGTTCGCAAGCTGTGTGAAATCCCATATGGCTTGGCTAAAGGTCAATCCATCATAGCTATTGACAGTGTGAAGACATTATGGTGAATGAAGCAGCGGTTGTACCAACTTGTTTATTTCTGTACAATGGAAAAAATATTTCTATTACGTTATGGAAAAAGCTTTTATGCTACCTATTTGGGCTTGTTTGGCTGCTTAATGAATTTCTTTTGATGATGGAAATGGTGCAATTTTTTATTCGGCCAACCCTTAAAAGTGTTCTATAAAAGTAATATGTTTTCAAAATTGGTTGCACGGTCTTATAAAAAGAAAATAGAATTTTTTGTTTGGTATTTTTGATTGTTTACGTTGATTGTCTAATTATTTAATCAGTTATTTATGAAATTAACTTTCAGTGTTTTTTTTTAAATAGCTTTTAAGTGACCTATTGAAATCTGATCTTTTGAGAATTTCTTGAGAATCTCTTGAAATTCATTTACATTTTATAACCGTCGTTGAACAGCCGACCCAAATTTGCGATTACGACTACCAATGTTCAACTCCGTAGTCATGTGATTTTTAGCCTAATCTAGAAAACAAGGCAACTCCTAGATCTACTATTAGGAGAAATTTGCTTATGTGGAGGAATTTTCGACGGAACTAACCTACATTTGCGCTACATGGAGAGGAAAACCATGGAAATCTCCCACAGTTAGACCGAAGTCATCGGGACTCTAACCAATGATATTTCTACCACTGATGATGTTTCACGTCAGCTCTGTGGTCGGTGCAAGCCGGATGTGGAATTCATATCGACCAGCTATTGCTGGAATTCGAACCCTGTTCACCTCATTGGATTGAAGTCTTGGGTCAATATAATGATAAGCCACATTTTCAAATTGTGTGTGTTTTTAAGAGTGCTATTGGTGTAAAACACCATTATTCCCACGTCGGCATGTTTCTGTATATTGAGCTTTCTTTATTAAAATTCCAGGAAATTTGTAAAGTTTCATTCTGGAAATAATACCAAGAAACAGTTTGATATAAAATCTATCCCCTTTGAAAAAAATATGGCACTATATTACACTAAGTCTTACGGTTTGCACACATGATTTTAAAATAATGTAAAAAATTTGGTTAATTATATGTGCTCAAACCTCGGGCTACCAAAGTGGGAGAGCTTATCCTCAGAGATGCTTTTTACCAAACCATCGCCAATTGGCCATTGTGTAGCTCTAGCGCGAAGTAATTAAACTACTATTACTACTGTTCAAATCTTTTTTTCTTCTTTTCTTTCTTCGCCTGCACCGTTCTATTCAGAACAATTCTTGCACTGCTTTTGGGGTGGATATCCATTACATACTAAGTCCAAATAGAAGTGAATTTTTTTTATATTTCTATTGCAGATGCAAAAAACTAGAGAATGCATGCTTGGATTTTTATCGAAACAGGGGAAGCAGGCGGAACTCATTTTCGATTTCAGAATTTGGAAATCGGAAATAAAGCAGATATTTTCTAACAATAGAATGCATTTAAAAGCAGTTTGACACTTCGAGTTTCATAGTCCTTTATTATAAAGAATATATATTCACCAAATATATTTTGCTTCATTTTTTTAAGCAGCCAGGATAAAGTTTTTTGTTTACATAAAAGTTGATATGAAATTCACATTTAAGATACATTAGGAAAAACATTTGTGGAGAGAATACCAATACCAATTTATCGACCAATAGTCTTTAAGATTAAAAAAAGACATCAGCTCAGGTTATACCGTGCATGTGTATGCCAGGAAATAACATTAATATGCATTGTTATAACATTTACCATGACACTTGGTTGCCATTAATAACAAGATTAGCCACGCAGTTATGTATGAGTCATTATCTGGCGAAAAATTGCTTAGTATTCTCCACCCTTTTTGAGGTAAGACTTTTAGAGTTTTTAGGTGCTCCGTATTATTCTCTGGATTTTTTTAAAATTTGAATGCCATTGCCCGGTATTTCCTATATTGACATTTTTTCTAAATCTGTCCTATGGGAAAAATTTGTAGCCATACATAAAATAATATGAAGTTGAATTATATCAACTACTCAAAAAATAATATTTCCAGTCGGAAAATAAAAAGACTGTTTCCTAATTTAGAAATCGAATACATATTTTGTCTAATTCGCTTATCTAGTGTAAAGTTCCTGCTATCCAACTTTAGTGGAGAGTTACGACAATGGCTTTAAAATTGTCTGAAACATTGGGGTTGTGAAAGAGAAACATGGTAGAATGTTTACCACACTTGGCGACGCAAGCTTCCAATCTCACTTTATTCCTCCTAATTGGGAACTTTTAGCATGCACAATAATTTTTTTTATACTAGTGTTCTTTCATTTTTGATTATATTTTTTAGTATCATGCGATGTTTGAGTTAAAAATGTGTATAAGAGAGTGAATTATTGGCACTTTTATACATAAAAAAATGGATTAGTAAATTATTATTTCAATAACACATTTTTCAAATCCTTGACTTCATAAAAAATATCCTTTTATTTAACTAAATTTTTATTAAGTCAAAGGTATCTATACCAAAGAATTTCGATCGAAGAATCTGTGTGAACTTTGTAATCAAAGTTTAGATTATTTTCTGACAATTTAGGACACTCAAAGCCGAGCTGAAGAACAAAGTAAAATCCTATAATTTTTGAATCTCAGAATTTATCGATCTAACCAAAGAAAAGTTATCGCCAACCACAATTTACTGACCAAATGAAAACTGGTTAGAACACTTAAATATTAACTGAAGCTCTATTCTGAATTACAATACTATTTGCAATCCATTCGCAACTTCTACAAGCAGAATTTATCGCAAAATGTTTGTCAAATTTTTAACCATTTTCTGACTTTCTAGAGTGCTCGTATTATAAGTGTTCCACTTCAATTTTTGACGACAATGATCATTTCCTGATCACTACATTTAGAATTTATTACCATATTATCGAAATATTAATGGATCATTTGTAAAAATTTCAACCTTTTCCCGAAAAACTAGAGTGTTTAAATCTCATCTAAAGCACCAAGCCTAATGACAAATTAAATAATTATTTCCTGGCAACTTGAAACAAAATTGATCACCTTATTATAACTACAAGATATTTAAAGTTAATTGAAGTTTTGACAACTGTCCGATTAGCTGGAGTGCCTACATCTTAAATGGAGCTTTGTACTCGATAATATCTGAATTTTTAATTGTTTCCTGGCTATTGCATGCTGATTTTATATAAATAGTATTAGCATGGAGAGTTAATCTACGATGCAAATTTTAACTACGTTATCACTAGTTAAAAATATTGATTTTTGACTGTATTATTTTAAATCTATTGATACTTATAATTCTTCTGATTTAAGAATGTGGTCCTTCTAGTCGCCAGTGGCATCTGGTAATAAATATATTCAAAATATCAATAAATATGTTGCTTTTTTTCATTGCATTTGTTTAAATTTACTATGTATTTAGAATAATATCAATAAAGCAAAAAAAGTTTAAAAAAATTATAAAAACAATAAATTTGATAAATTGCTACTAATTAAAATAGATTGCAAAATTTAAAAAAAAATTGTTTCAAATTTTAATTATTATTTTCACTTTTTTTATTATATTTACACGACGTACGCTTTAAAAATTAATCTTCTGCCCTGTCGAAAAACTTGTATTTGTCCCCAACTGTCCCATCCAACTCAAACAGAAATACTTATTGACTCTAATCTTCTTTTTTTTCTATCTACTCTTAAGGTTTTAAGACGAAAAATGAATTAAAGCAAATTTGAAAATGCAATAAACTTTCACATTTTGTATCTTGCAACAAATTGTGGTTTGAGAAAATTCCCTAAATTATTGTTTATAACATGACAATTCAATATGAATTTTATATTTGGCTTAACTAAACTTATTTTTATTACTAATTTAATTGTATTCGTTTAAAGTACTCAAAATATTTTGTATACCATCCCACAAAATGAGTGAAAATATTTTTTAACTAAATGAATACCAGTTCTATGTTCGGGGTGAGATAAAAGTTAAAGATCCATGAATTAGTATTAATCAATGCTACAAGAATAATGCTCAAACTGAAAGACATATGCCGACATAGTTAATTATGCTAAAACGCATCCATTTTTATCATTTATTGCTTTTCCCGTTAGCGTAATGTTATCAAAATAAGCAAACATTTTTTTAGAAGATCATCCCTTCAAAATAAAGATGAATTATTTTTATCATCCTCATAATGCTATTGTTATGTCAATTCCTGATAGTCAAAAATTGTCATAATCAAAAGTTTTTTCCTGTGCATATTCCTTCTGGCAAGCTGTAGGAACCTATTTCTACAGAAGTACCTTGGTACCAATCGTATTACATTTAGCATTTATGGAAAAAAAACCCCAATTAACTTAATAGTAGATGTGCCTACTACCAAAATTAACCAAGCAACAATGGTGTCAAAAATAATAAGGTGGTTTTTGATGATTTTTCTTGATGAATAAGCACATTTTCTTCAGTAATTTTGCATTTTAATACAATTTTTTTTCTTCTAATTTCAATTAGTGTCTATTACCAAAATTGATTAAGCATCATTGGCATCAATAACAATATGGTTATTTTTTATGGTTTATACCTGCGAATGAATACCATTTCTCCATTAATTTAATCTTTTAATACAAAACTTTCTTATTAATTTCAATTTGTTCTCATTATCAAAATTAATTAACTGTATTTCTCAAATTGTATTAATAACGACACTAATATTTTTATAATCATTTTTGGCAATCGGTTCTTCCCTCAAATGCCGTGAAAAATTGCCAAACTATATTTGACGCAAGTAATATTAAATTATGTGTGATATTAAATACATTTGATAACAAGTATTTTATTTTTATTTTATAAACGTTGTTGAACAGCAGACTCAATTTTGGATTTACGACTACAAATGTTCAACTCCGTAGCCTTGTAATTTTGAACCCAATCCGAAAGACAAGGGAACTCCTGGATCAAATATTGGGAAAAATTTGTCTGCGTAGAGGACTTTTAAATGGAACTAACCCGGATTTCCGTTACATCTCTGTAGACCAGTTTTAAACGATTTTTTCTTAAACTTCAAAGCAAGAATTTTGTACTTAATTTCAAATTGCTCGGAAAATTTAATTTAATTTTATAGAATTTTTCTTAGAGTTATAGCAAAAGAACGTAAGAAAAAAAAAGTTTTTTATTTTTTTTTATTTTATAAAAATGTCCCCAGCTCCCTAAATATTTAAGCTAGGCTTATCAATTATTGTGTAATTATTTTACATAATAACCAAAATAACTCTCACGAGATTTAAATCTATTGATATAATTTTGGCATAAGTTGTTGAAAAACGTTTGCAATTTATTGTTGATCCCTCAGACCTCTAAAATCATTAAATTTCATTGATATGTATGAGAAATCGCATGATCTAAACACTTCTGAAGTTGTAAAATAGTTTACGTTCTAGTTGTAAAAAGTATTTCTGGAGAAATATGAAAAAAAGTATTAGTATAGAGGTTTTTTCATTATTTTGGCCTCCATCTGTATGTGGTTATAATATTTTCCTGGATATAGGATTTAATGTAAAGTTTTGTTACAAACTAAATACGGATTGTTTTTCGAAAGTTTTGTTCTGTTTTAGATAGTATGTAATAATTTGAAAGGAAATAAACATTATTTGTGGGTTTTTTCTCCACAGTCAAATCTCCAACCACATCTAATACAAAGTACTAGCATTTTGAGTATACGACTCGAAACATATCACTTTAATGTTCACATTCTTTAATATTCACATATTACATTTCTATATAATCGCATTAATTTATTTAACGTATATTTTTGAAAAATTAAACGCACATAGGACGTATTATGTTCAATAACTTGTTCTTAAACTTAAATTTTTTAAAAACATTATTATAATTAAATTTCATTTCCCTTTTGATAGAAAAAATAATAACAGGTTTTACAAAAGCCGATACATAACATTTTATATCCAAATAAAATCATAGGTATCAAGCTGTACTGAAGATACAGTTTATATTAAAAGAAAAGATTTATTTAAAACATCAACGAAACATAAAAAAAGCTCATATCATTTCTAATTTCCGTAAGGGATTAGTACACTGCTTTAAATAAAATAAAAATAATCTCATCAAAAAAAATCAATGAACTCTTTGACTTTCCAAAATTGTCTGCCTTTCTTAAATTTTTTCTTATCTCTTCTATTAATGATAGTATTAGCTGCATATTTTAGGGACTCTGTATTACATTTTGTTATTTTACAAAAACCTGGATGATTTAACGAAGTTTGGTCATATTTCGTTGCCTTTTTTTTCCAAATAATTTTTAATATTTTCATCTCTTTCTCAAATAAAAACTGTTTTTATTGAAGTCATTAATAAATCTGAGTATAACAGTGCTTATATTAAAAACATCAATAAATCTTCTTAATTCAAATCAAGACTGCAAATTTTTCCAGTTCTTTTCATATAGTGTTGATTTTTAGCCCTTTTTCTAATTTTTTGATTGTAGATAAATTGCTGCTCAGAATTCGGCATTTTTTATAAAGTTTAAATGTGTACTAGAAGAAGAATATCACAAACACCCCCATGGCCTGTGACGTCAGCGCCAGCTGATCGTTCATAAGCAAAATGACGTTTTAATGTTAAGTTAAATACTTCAAAATAAATTAGAATGTTAATTAACTGGAAGCTAATTAAATACAGCTCCGTATTGGACTTCGAATATGTTGAAATATAATTCTTTCTCGTCTGCGTCTTTTACTTTATTTCGATTTATTATTTCTGAACTTTATTGTAACCGTGATGCATTTCTTTTGTACCTGGCAACTTCGGTGCATAATGTGTTTGTTTATGCTCTACATGGCTTCATAAACGTGTTTCTGTTAAGTAAGAAATAAATAGGGAAAGAGTTGAAATCTTTGTGTAAGAATATAGAATGCGTCACTTAATAGAATTAATACTTGAAGGACTTGGTTCACTCAAACAGCAAACAAATGCTATGTTTCACTAGCCAATCAGGATCGAGATGCTCCCTCTACGTCACTATCCCATTATCAGAGAATCTTGCATACATTTATGCTAAGCTCTCATTGTCTATAACGAAATTTTGTTTAGAACAAGAAATTCTTTTATTTTTTAGATATTATTTATTTAGCCGCTGCTTTGAATAGATTGCTTTTTTAGGCAAAAGCTATTTTTGATCCTAAAAGTTTACTTTTTTTTTGGAAATTTCATCGGAGGGATAAAATGATGCATCACTTTAATATTTAAATTTTGTGGGATTTTTTATGACGCCTATAAAAAGTAGCATAGATAGTGATTATTTTAAGTTAAACGTTAAAAAAATTCTTTCTGTTTTACATACCATTAACATTAAAACAACTGCATTACAGGCGGATTAAGGATTTGAATCAACTTTCAGAAAACAGTAAATAAACCTTGATGTTATTCAAAGATTTTTGTGAGTGATCTAGGAGCTGTTAAGAACAACTAACGCAATTTATACCCACATCACCTAGCCAAGTCTGTCACCAAACTACCTATATTTCACCAAGCTACTGCTTTAAACTACTCTTATCTCTAAGCACTTAAGCTTTCGCTGAAGCTATGGCGAGCTTTCACCACCGCCAGGTGATTATTCAGAGAAAACAAGCCTTTTATATTTTTATCACTTTTCACACTTCGGGAAAATGGTTTAACAACTCCCGTCGCCTAAGTTCTTTTTCACGCGCCAACAAACTATGACGTCAGATATAGAAGTTTTTATGATGACAGATTCATTTGGGTGCAAGAGAGTGTGAAAAAATAAAACCTGAAGGTTGAAGAAAAAAAAACTGAAGTAAAAAAAAACTGAGTTGTGTGGTAAGATTGTTTGCAGAGCTGTTGATCAAACAAAATGATAACATCAACAAACGGATCTGTCAAATTTCCGTTTCTTCCGAAAAAATAATTTTAACAATGTTTCGAGACATTCTCTTAATATAACTTCGTTTCTGACTTAAGTTTAGTTTTTTTTCCTCATAGATATTGAGTTCTTTTTAAAAGAAATGACGAAATTCTAATTACATTGTGGGTTGCATTTTATAAATTAACAGTAACGAAATGTGAATTAAAACATTGTGCAACTTATTGAATAATATTGTTATTCGAACAAAGTACGCTGTTTTCAATAAATGAATTCAAAACTTAACTGTTGTTACACTACGTATGTGTCTGGTGAAATTTCATAGTCATCTAAAAGTAGTTGTGGAAAAGTATTTTGATTTAATATCAATTTAATATTAGAAACTAAAATAAAACGTTTACATTTGGTAAATGGCCATATTTTTCTCAATATTTAATTATATTTTATCTTCGAAAATAGAAAACGATCCTCTGTTCTCTCCAACCTTATCATTGTAGATTTAAACATTTTGTTTTCAAAATAATTTGAATGTCAAAAAATATTTATTCTGTGAAAGAGATCAAAATTGTATCAACCAAGTAATATTACACAATTTCGTGAATTTGTTTTTGTGTGTTTTGTGTGAATATTGTGTTTCTTTCTGAAGTATTAATAAAAAAATTTTCTCGCAAAATAATTTTTCACATTTTCGTAGTTTTTTTCAAAGTAAAAATAGGCAACTTCTTATCAAAATAATTTTCAACATTATTGCGTTTTTTATGTAGTAATAATAGACGATTTCAAAGTAAAATTTTTTTAATATTATTGTGCTTTCCACAACTGTATTAGTAAGCGCATTCTTCTTAAAAAATTGGTAACTTTATAAAAATGCATGAACTTACCATCATTTTGACCACTTGTACCATCATTTTATCATCGTTTCGACCACTTGTCCACTGTTGTTTAAACATTAACTTGCAAACGTGAATTTTCAATCCCTTTTCTGACCATTGCAAGCAAAATTTAGCACTATATTATAGTCAAAAAGAGATTAAAAGTAATCTACATGTTGATCACTTTCCGATTTAGTAGGATTCTTAAATTTTAACTGGAGCATACAAAAAAAAAATGATGATACAGATTTCAATGGTTTAATAATCAGTAAAATCATAATTTATTTCATCCTTTTATCATCAAATAAAAGTTGGCGTTTGTCAAAATTTCGATCCCTTTGCGTGTAGCTACAGTCGTCGTATTTTAACAGAGGTTCTGGGTATAATATAAACACAAATTACAATCATGAGTAAATTTTTCGCTAATCGAAATTTCAATTTCTTCCCTACTTAGAACGAAACTAAAAATTTGAAAGTAATCAAATAAAATTTTGAGTGTTATGTTTCCCGAGTTAATTAAAAAGAAGAAAATAATTTATTTTTGTCAAACCAAAATTGAAAAACGTACAGTGCATCAATTGCGTAATAAACTTATATCATTTCTGATAATTTCCACCGTTTTTTCTCCACGTCTATTAATTTTCTCGTCTCTAGTCCGTTTAAGAAAGATATTTTTTAATGTTTTATTTTATTTTACTATAGTTATTTAACTGCTTGAGTTCATTGAAAAAACTGTATTTTTATCTTGTACATGATATTCTATACCATATTTTATATTTTTATTTTTTCAAGGACGAAAACTGTCATCGGAAGGATTTTAAACTTTGGAATGTTTGTTCAAATTTTACATTTGATGCATTATTTTTAAATGCTTGAAGCATCATTTGTTTAAAAATAGAAATACCAAAACAAAAACAAGAAAAATTAAAATAAAATTTCACTGATTTTAAATTTGGACCTATTCCCCCCTTTTTTTTGTTTTACTCACAGGTTTCATTCCCTGTTTATTGCTCTGCTCCTCCGTGATTGCCTCGCATATGTCTTTGACTCTTTTTTCTTTTTTAAAGACGATATTTTTCAAAAAAAAAAAAGAAAAAAAAAAAGAAAAAAGAGTAATTCTGTTCATAAGAATGTAATTATTTTAACTTAATGTAAGAGTAATTTCTTAATGTCTTAATTGTAACAAAGTGAACAATTACTTACATTTGAAAAATAATCAACTATTTTTGAAAATTACATTTAAACGTGATTGGCGTACAATAAAGCAATAAATAAAAAGAAATTTCGCTTGTTGCAATATACAACGATAATCCTATACTGTATAATAGTGCAAGTTAAAAGCGGATTTTGACTCTTTTATATTTTTAAAAATATTTCGATTTAATTAAAGATAATATAGAGTATTTATTTACTTATATATTATTTTTTACATTTGACATAAAGTTCAGCGGTTAACTTTTAAAATGACGATCTCGGGAGAGATAAATATATGGTTCTACGACAATGGATATATTGTCAAGTGCAAATAGCTCTTTCATTTCATCCTGATAATTTCAAGCGTGCAGTTTCATTTTAGAGAGTAGTAGATCAATTCATATGGTATTTTATTTATTAAGTTTAACAGTTGATAATTATGGAACTAATTGTCATATATCAAATTGTTTTTATTTCATTCATACTCCTTATACATTTTTCTATATACCTTAGTAATTTTAAGTTTATAAGTCTTATAGATTTAGAACAACAGAGCAAAATGTTACGCACAGTAAACGAGATGAGAAAAAATTTCCAGAAAAAGTACTAAAGTACTTAAAATTGCAATATCGTTCGAACAAATAGGAATTTCAAAAGATATGTGTGTTAAGTTAATAATAATAATAATGGCTCTTTCATCATATAAAATTTCATGCCTCAGTTTGATTCCTGTGGCCTGCTGAGAGACGGCATGATATTTTTTGCTGCAAGTGTACACTGTGGAAAATATTTAATTTAACGTCCATTTACCGAATAACTTTAAGTACAACTCCCACTTTTCAATCTAATCGGTAAAGTTCCGTAAAGTTACGTTATAAGTACATGAACAGTAGTGCATTGGAATATTTTACGGGCTATTGCTCAGTAAATCGAAATGTAGCTCTAAGTTGAACACTCAAAACAGCGGAAAAGGTGATGATTATGTTTTATTAATATGTTGAGATAACATGATATTTTTGTTGTTTGAAAATAAAATGCCATTTGTTTCCGTTTCAACCCAGTCTACATTATCTATTAAAGCAACATATATGTCTAATGAAATGCCTTTCATGGTCATAATATACAAGAAAATTACGTTAGTTAAAATAAATATGCATTTTATTATTTTTACATTAATTTTATTTCACAGCTATCATTTCATTTTCCATAGTTTATACTCACAAAAGGGATGTTTAGTTTGGAGTACAGAGATATCTAATAGGTAAAAGACTCACAGAACATAAGAGCAATGGAAACGTGAAAAATTCACAAAAATTCGTATTGTCCTGTGTTTCTACTTAGAGATTCTGAAAGGGAATCGGTTTTAAGAATATCCTTAACGTAATTGAACGTCAATTAAACAATAGAATTAAGACGTCTGTTTTAATTATTAAAATATAACTGTATTAAGATTGCTGTGATTGAAAATAAAAGTTTGCATCGATATTAATTTGGAAAATTGTTTTTACATCTATTTTTTCTCTTGTTAATTACTGAAAGGCAATCCATTTAGTTGTTTGCTTATTTTCTACAAGAAGAAAGAAAATTTTTTCGCTCGAAATGTTTAAAATTATTCATCACCGTACGTAAATGTAATTTACTTAACAGAATTTAAAATGGAAATATAAAATAAGACAACACAGCTTCGTGAAATTTAGTGACTGAATTATTTATATCCAATTATCTAATTCGTGTGGTTTAGAACCAATTCGCAGTTATTCTAGAAACGGCAATTCCTATATGCCCACCAGTCAATCAATAAAGATTAGAGCTTAAGGAATAGTTGAACTCACTAATTAGTGTTTTAATTAATCATTAGTCACGGTTTATAATATTTATAAGTTATATTTTTAATAAACGTATTTATCAGAGCTGTTGATCAAACANAAAACATTTTTGAGTGCTTCTCACACTATTGTATTGATATATTTTGCTTTGGCTATATTAATACAATATTAGAAAGCCCTCCTTTTTGCCGATATAATCGTGTGAGCTGATGAAAAGATTATATATTTTATTTTTCCGGATTTTTATTCATTTTTTCTTCCTTTTTGTACTTATTTATTATGCTATATATATATATATATATATATATTTGTACGTATACATATATATAATTGCTAATTGCATACATTTTCATTACCTCTCATCAACTACCAGAATTGCTGAAAAATTTACCTTCTTTCTGGCCTTATGGGAGTACTAAAATGTTCGACAACTTTAACCAAAGCGTTTAGTTAATGATTTCGGTAAAATTAACAATAAAATGTGATTTTGTAATGCTTACTAAAATTTGGTAAATGTTCTAGTATTTGGTAATTTTATCATGATACCTTAGACCCTTAGAGCATGGCGTAAAAACCATTAATTCTGTTAAATTTATTTTTCAGTTTTGTATTTTTTTACTAAATGTTTGGTAATAAGAATTGTGAAAATCAAAATTTCCAGTAAACCGTTAGCATATGGAGAAATTTCCAAATGAGTGATTTAAACAACGTATATTATTGTTTCATTAAACTGAAATTAGAATTTTTCTTTACTAAAATGCCATTGCGCCCTGATAATTTTACCAGAATTTTATATAAATGGCTTTTTAGGATTTTAACATCATCTAATATAGTAGCATTTTTAAATGACGATTTTTAATAGCGTTTTGCTCTACCAGTTCATGCCTAAATATTTTTATATTTTGGTGATCAAAGCCGGAAAATACCTTTCATCTCTCGAGATATTTTTTTTACCTTTCATAGGGAGTTTTTTCATAGCACTCGTGGAAAATGTATCTCCTGTATCGAGCACGTTTTTACCTAACTTTCGATACGACGGAAAAATGCACGAGTTTCATTTTTCGTGGTGACAAAGCATGTTTTTTTTTATTTTATTTTTTTTTATACTCGAAAGCCAAAGTATCAAATCTGCATGGGGAGAAAAAAAAAGGGAAACATTTTAAGCAGAAAGAAACCGACAAAAATTTTGCAGTTCTTCGGTCAATCCTTTTTTAAGATGAAAGCAAAAAAAGGACATTATAGGTGAATTCAATTGCGAAATTTGATAGAAAAAAAATATGATGTTTTATAAGAGATTGAAAGAACGTGAAAAAAATGTGTTGATAAAAAGTTTTTTTTTCACTACTCTACAATATAGAGAAAATGTAATATTGATAAGAAAGCACTCGCGTGATTTATTTTTTTCTATATACATGCATCTCAAATAGTATTAAAGACTTTTGAGTTTAAAAAAGGATTTTAGGCTTTGGTGTCCCAAATGGATATTCAGTATCCTTTTCAATTTAAATGTCATTAATGTACATTGTATAAAAAAAATTCTATTTTGATGTTTTATATTTTAGTTAAAAAAAGGTACACGTATGTAGGGAATAATTGTTAAGTTCTGCATGTTTGCTGTATTTAGAGTTTTGCACTTTATATAAAGCAAGCGTTGGAAAATATTTTAGGCACGATTATTTGAACGATAGGAATTTAATATTAAAATTTAAGTGTTTGTAAAATCTTTGGGATTTGCAAGCCATAAAAATCTGAGTCGAGAAGGGTTATTTTTGTATTGCGTAATGTATGGCAGTCGCGAGATGAGCTCTCGTGAAATTTTCTGTCAGTAAGGACGTGGGTTTATCTTTTGATTGCTAGACAATAAGAAGTAACCCGTTTCGTCAGGACTTAAGGAAATTCATATATAAGAAATTTCGTCTTAGTCTTGAAAAAAAATTGTATAAAATGAAAAAGTTAGTACTTGAAGGGAAGGAATTTAATATTAACTAGGAGGCTTCGCCCCCTGCTCACTGGCGCTCGCCAACCCCCGGAACTGCTTTCGCAGTTCATTTCGGATTGCTTCGCAATCCGATGCTCGCTCATTGGATACGTTCTTAACGTCTAGCTTTTGTATACTTTTTTGAACACTGAAGTTCCGAAAACCTTTCACTGTAGAAAATTCTAAACCTGTGCATTTCAATATTAATTTGAAATTGCAAACAGTTCACATATTTTTCTTAATCACACTATTCTAAATTTCAGTTGTTGAGAAAAGTAACTGTTGTAAGTTTTGTTTTAAAGTCCTTCCCACCAGAGAGCTAAAACCATGTGTTGTAAAACAATATGAAATAGTACTGAACGCCAGATGTAAAGTATCGGCTTCGATGAAGATAATTTTGTGAGAACGTTTTAGATAATTCGGTGAGAATTCACCCAATTAGACATATGATGCTCACTACGTGCTCTTGCGCGCCGAAGCCTATCAATTAAAGCGTATTAGCGTTTTACATAATATAGATTAGCCATATGATGCTCACAACGTGCTCTTGCGCGCCGAAGACTATCAATTAAAAATGAAAACTGTTGCCAACGCGAGAAAAGAAATATCATCGGTTTTATTGATACATACGTATTAGCGTTTTATATAATATAGATATGTGAGCATGTGTTAAATTTTTGGTACTTTTGAGCCATAAAAATCAGAGCTGAGGAGGGTTAACTTTGTGCTGCATAATGTCTGACAGTCATGAGTTGAACTCTAACGGAGTTTGATGTCAGTAAGGACCTGGATTTATGTCGGGATTACCAAAGAGTAAAAAGAAGTCGTCATTTCTTCAGGAAAACTCATACTTAAGAATTTTTGTCTTCGACTTGAATGACTTCGACTTGAAATAAATATTAAAAATTTAACGAATGTGTTAAATATTTGGAATTTTTTATTCCTAAAAATTAGTGCCAAGAAGGGATAATTTTGTGCTGCTTAATATCTGGCAGTCACAAAATGAGGTTTCATGGAATTTGATGTTAAAGAAAAAAAAGGCTGTGCCCCTGACTACATTATGTATTTTATTTAGCTTCTTTTAAACAATCAGTATACCTTTTTTTAATGTATTTTATCCCTTTTGTCTTTTTTTTTGTTTTTTATTTATTTTATGAGTTCAAGTTAAAATAAAGATGTTATAAAGTATAAGTAAGAATATAGAAAATGTCGAGATGCCATACACCGAATTGTATAAGTAAAATTTTAATTTATGTAAATTGAATGAAATGTATAATACAAAAATTTCACAACATGTTTGTGTTACATATTTTAGGAATTTTATGTTAGAATTAGTACTAGTATGTATATGTTACGGCCGAAGTCCGGCCACTTTGCGCATTGGCAGGTTATTTCGCACTTTGGCCATACCTCTCGGCCAAAGTGCGATGTAATTGAAACGCTCAGTGAATATTCTACTTCGGTCTGCCATTTCACGAAGTGGTCACGATGTTCCGGCCAAAACCCGGTAGGCAGCGCATCTGCAATTCCAGCGGGAATATGCCACGTGGCGACATTTGTCTGCTGCATACCGGGTGGTACGGTGGGACCACATTTTTTAAATATTTGTTTTATTAAAAAGTTAATTTGCCAATATTGCCCCTTTTGTTTTCTTTCTTATTTTAAAAATATAAATCTTCTAACTTAAAAATATCAAAAAATAGACAAGTCATTAAATTAAAATTTAAAAAATTTAATTTTTTATTTTGTCTCAAATGGCCACATCCCACCACAGTTAGCTGCGGGTACCGCAGCTAGTAATTTTTAAAGAATGAAGTTATGGTTATACAGCGTGCCAATGATTTTTTCTTCCTTCTTTGGCTGATCCTCCCATGCCACTTCGTGATCTGGCCGGCCAATTCCCAAAATCAAGAAAAGATCGGCCATTTACCAGCCATCCTATGCCACTTCGCGATCTGGCGGGCCAATTCCCGAAATCAAGAAAAGATCGGACATTGGCTAGCCAATTTACAGCGTTCTTAGACTTTTCGCGAAGTAACCGAATTCGGGCTTTGGCTTTAACATATATAAAGCTAGACTGAAAGAGACAAGTGCCAATCAAAATTTTAAGCAATCAGAAAGAAACTAAAACAGTTCTGGTAATTGTCGTATGCAACTAACAGAGGATGGGACTTCCTTACCTAAGATTTGAAAACCATTATTTTAAATTAATCACTTGAATTCATTTTATTTAATTAAACACTTGCTACTAGCGCAGAAATACTCTAATTTCAATTTTAACTATTTTCAAATGATGGTCACGATATTGTAAAAGTTGTCAGTGTATTAAATTTTAGAAATAATTTAAAATCTGTCTGGCAGCACTTAAATCACACAGACCATCATTAGTATGAGTTTGTGATATTTCAGCACAGCAGACAGCAGAAGTATTAAAATTATTTCCATATTTGCCGTGAGATAAGATAGAAAACTCACCTCAAAGCTCCATTACTTGCTGTACTACTTCCTCACCCACCTCACATGCCATAACTTGAGCTTCGTCAGCAATAATTGTTATGACAGTGCTTGGCATCATTGCACCGTTTACGTTTAAAATTTCTATTGCTACTTTAGAAATGATCAAAAATAAATCCAAATCATTGTTTCGTGACCTATGTTTTTATAAAATTATGGAATATTTTGGATAAATACTTAACGTATAACTAACTATTCAATATTCCTCAGACTATTACTTAAAACTAAGTGAAAAAAAAGTTCAAATAAGTACTTAACGCACAACTAATTATTTAACACTACTTAAATTGAACAAAATGAATTGTAACCATAGTCTTGCAAACTTCAATAGAGAAATACCAGCGTTTTTTTCTTCTTCTTTTTTTTTATACCTCATAAAATAAAAAAATATAGATTCTTTTTCTTTCCAAGTGGTTTTCTTACTAAAGTTACTAAAAAACATTCTAATAAAGTAAATTTACTATCATTTTTCTTCCAATATTCAATTAGATTTAAACTTAACAGGCTTTCGTGAAAACTCTCTATCTTTTCATAAATAAAATATGCTTATCATTCGGCCCAATAACTAAGATAAAAAAATAAGGCTAAATTTAGCTTATTTGGGAAAATCAATACTCAATTTGGATAAATTTAAATGCGTACTTTTGAGAGGGAGCTTCGCGTGCTTTAATTAACATGAAGGATCATTATTCAAATTCGCTCATTATTTAGGATGGGTCGAGGTAAAACACATTTTAGGCTTCTGTTTTATTTTTAATGTTTTTTTCTTCATAAGAGTCTTTTCTGCATATTTTAACCAAACCTGTCAGTTTCATAACAACAACTCTTCATCATATTCTGATCTAATTCAACTGAGGATCATTTATCTTTAGCTGTTAATGGCATTCGCTTACCACGGCACAAACTTGTTAGTTTTGTGAAGTGGTTTCACTTAATTTATATTTCCTTTATTTGAGGTTCAACTAAAATTTTGAAAATCGCAATGCAAAATAAAATGTCGAGCACATAGTAACAAGTTGAGAAATAAGCTATATTCAATTTTTGATATTGGTATTTCGCGTTCATCATGGAAAAGAAAATATTGTTTAAGAAACTAATCATCAGATTCCACTACAATGATCTTCAACTCCGAAGCCGTGTAATTTTGAACCCACTCCAGAAGACAAGAGAACTGCAGGATGAAACATTGGGAGAGAGTTTGCCATCGTGGAGGACTTTTTGAAATAACTAACCCTATATAGCGTTACGTGAAAAGAAAAACCACGGAAACCTTTCATGGTCAGTCTGACGGCAAAGGGACCTATGATCCATCTACAACTGAGGATATTTGGGATGTTCATTGTAAAAATGAATTGGAACCCAGCGATTTAGAAGTATTCAACACTATTAGAATTTTCATTCTAAAATTACGGTACAATAAACGACAGCTATCTTTCCATCCAATTAACCGTAAAGTGTACGATAATAATTTTTTTTTTACGTTTATGGTTTTGAAACCACTTACAACTAGTATTGTTTAGAAACCGTCAATACGAAACTAGTCGGTTTTTTAACCATTTATTACTATCATGGCTTCAAAACCGTAAAAAAAGAAATCTAAGAGGATATTGGAGCTTGACTTTTCGTAAGGTAATTGACATTGAAGTTAAGTTATGATTAAGTTGTGTTTTATCAAATGAACCGTGGAGTGTGGTTATTTGGTTTTTTCACCTGTCGTAAGATACTGGAAACACTAGACTTTTTGAGTTAAGAAGCTTTATGGTGCTGCCATCTATACGGTAACGAGAGTATCAAATTCCGATAGGGCCATAAATTGAAGAGTGCAGAACACTGGAATCTATTTATGTGTACGAGGGAATGGAGGAATTATTATGATTGACATATTAGCCATCTCAGCATATATNAATAAACTATTCTTATATATATATATATATATATATATTATGAAGACACTAGCACCTTGCATATATAACCAAGAAGGAAAATCTCATAACTGTCATTCTCAGTACCGACAGAACAGGGGTTCGAGTCGAAATGTTGATACCGCATTAATTTCTCCATCCCCTTTAGCACATGAAGAGTTTAAAGTGTCCTGCTCTCCTTAATTTGTTGCCCGCCCTATTCGAATATGATACTCTCATTTACGCATAAGTAACAGCACCATAAATTTGGTGAACTATCTCCAACGCCTAGTTAAATTTCTTTTTACAGTTTTGAAACCATGCTGGCAGTAAATGGTTAAAAACCGTTTAGTTTTGTATTCATGATTTTTTAATCATTCTAATTTCAAACGGTTTCAAAACCGTAAAGATACAAAAATACTTCTTATCGTAAACTTTACGGTTAGTTGGATGAACAGACTGCTGCCGTTTATTTTACCATAATTTTAGAAAGAAATTCAAAAAGTGTAGTAGGATAAGAAATGTATGCTCTTTTATGGTAAAAAACAACAATTGGCTCGAAGTTATCATTGGGGGTGATGAGTGGTAACGGAAAGGTGGGCTTAGCCCCCTTGTATATAATAATGCTTGTTACTGGTGCAACTGTTAAGTATTAATATAATATACTGTAAAAACTACGCAATATTATAATTCATTTCTCATTTATTGTTGGGCGATTAAATTTTCTGATAACAGCACTTCCATATTCCTTTCCTAAAATATTTTAAAATTAATCTGTGTAGAATAAATGACAATGATTCAATTTGAAAGTATCTGAATTAAGTTACGAAGTCAGGTTTAAAAGAATTATAGTCTACTTTTAGATATAGAGGCAGCCTTAAAGAAACACTCCCGCATCTCCCAGAATTACTTTGTACGAAGCTCCGAAATCTAATTTGTTAGTTTGCTCAATCCTCCGAAGGAAAAGAAACAAGCAGAGGCCAATAAATCTTAAATCAAATTTAAAGAAAGTCAGTGGAAGTTTGCTGTTGCTAAATTTTTTTTTTTATGAAATGTAAATTTTGATAAAGTGCGCAACAGAAAACTAACTCCGAGCATGATTGTTAATAAAACTATCCTTAAATTACATTACTTAAATTTCAGAAACATTTTTCTAAAAAAAATTATGCGATTCAAGTCAAAAAATGGCTGGTATTTTGCTATTTATAAACAAAGCTAAGCAACGAAATGAAAGCAAAAATAGTGCTATATACTATAGGTTCTATTCTTTTATTAAGAACATTCCTCAGTGTCAAACACGTAGTAAAAGAGGGAAACTCGGAGATGCGGAAGGAAAATTACAAACAAGTTACAGCGTTAAAAAATGTGAATTAACCGGTACGGGAAACCAATAACGGTTTACCGTATGTTAGCGTGATAGTGTGATTTTAATTGTGATGCTGCAAACCCATGTAAATCAAGTGTTAGTGATAATCTTTACAACTGCATTATTTAGGCACAATAATACTTCGTTATTGTAACCAAATTTGAGGTCAAATTCACACCGACTGCAAGTTGCTTATATTGAGTCAGGGTGAGTTGCTATAAGGCAAATGGTTGGAATTATAGATAAAAAATGTCGTTGTATCTGATTCATTAAAACTAATCAGGGATAGTTGAATCCATTTTTAGATACTCATCTAATTGATCTGTAGTTAAATCTGTTCATCAGTATATGGCTTAATACACTTTGCGTGGTCTGTGGTTTGCTTTAGGCAGCCCTTTATACACTAAAAAAAGTATGGTCAAAGCTATCAGCATATGGTACTAGTTACTGCGTGACTAGTTCTACGAGAACACGGAAAATCATGGTAACTTTACCGATGCGCTTTATGAATGACTTTCTCGATAAAATAGCTAATAAAACATGTTTTTCATTGCTATGCTGCACGATAATAATTGTGGTAAAATCTGGTAATTTTAACAGCAGTAGTATAGTTTGAGATGGTGCAAAATTGTTCAGATTGATTACCTCTATGTTATTTTTCACTTGTTAACTTTGTTTTTAATCGACTAATTAATTTTTTTAAAATGTTAAGTCTAACTCAACAACCAACCTTTAAAACTATAAAAAATGTCCATTTGCAAATGTACAAAAGCTTGGGCAAGGTTAAAGTGAATCAGGATTTTAATTGCCGCGCATCAGGGCTGTGTGAAGCATACACATCAAAAAGTTAAAATTACTAAATAAATGGTAAAATGAGGGACAGTTCTGTAGAACATTTTTTTTAATTTTATAGCGATATATATATATA
>NC_092206.1:86120163-86281462 GCF_043381705.1 Parasteatoda tepidariorum | reverse complement strand
TTATTTTTACTTTTAGTGATCTATTTTATTTGTTGTTATCTTCAAAAAAAAATTTTTGTATGCTCCTCACACTATTGTATTAATATATTTTGCTTTGGCTTTATTGATACAGTATCAGAAAGCAAGCACTCTGTTTAACGGATATAATCGTGTGGGCTGAAGAAATGATTATATCTTTTTTTCCGGTTTTTTAAATAAAATTTCTTCCCTTTTTTATATTTTTATTTTCATTTTTGTAAACTGTTGTTTGTTATTTTTTTGCTTATTATTTCCCCCTTTTTCATATGTCTTTAATTTTTCTTTGTTTTTTTCTTTGTTTTTTTCTTCATTTTGAACTTATCCAGTGGGTTCTGTTTACTTGCAGCTTAAGCGCAATAAATGAAACTTATTGTTTTTCTTAACTTTCTTTGTGTTTTCTTGTATTTATTTATTATATATATTTATATATATATATCATTTCAAATCGGAAGAGAGATTTATTTAAAAAAAATCGTTCTACACGTTTTTATAACGTTACAGATGGCTTTACTTTTCTGGGAATTACTTTAAGTCAGATATCAACTTATAGTGTCTAAAGTAAAACTAGAATTCATTGAACCAGTTTCTTTTCGGAAAACGTTTCCAACAAAGACATTAATTTTTGTTAAGTTGAAAAACATTTTACTCCTTCGCAAAGAAAATCAACAAAAGCATTGTTTTGGATAAAGAAACAAATACATTTTATCTGGCCTCTTCTAAAACAATTTTCAGCTCGAAGTGCTTTTATATTATAATAATTTATTTTAAACTTATATTATATTATATTTATTTAAAACTTATGCATCATTTATTACTTACTATAAGTTTACTAATATATTATTGCTTAGTTATTATATTATTACTTTGGTTATTTATAAATTTGCATTGTTATTCATGAAACTGAATAATTTGAAAAATGGATTTTCCTATTACATTAAATAAATAAATAAATTATAATTTTAACCAAAATTTAGAAATTATATTTACTCTGAGAAAGAGATATGGTTAGAAATACCAGAATATGGTCAAATTTGCAGTGTTTCTAGTTGTATGGGTGCACAAAAAAGTTTGATAATAATTGCCAAAGCATCTTGGTAATGATTTTGGCAAAATTAACAATGCAATATTGTCTTATAATATATGAAAAAAGTTGGTAGATGTGGTAAAATTTGGAATTTTTTCCTGATACGTTAGAGATTGGGATAAAAACCAGTTATTCGGTTAAATTTACTTTTGAGTTTTGCATTTTATAATAAGTGTATGATAATAAGTAATTTTGAAATTCCGGTTAACAATTACCATATGAAAATTAAAATTTCTAAATAAATGATTTAAATACTGCATATTTTAATTTTCTTAACCAGAATTGTGGTTTCTTTTGTCCAGAAATGTCATTATGATACAAAACGGTGTTTTCACCAGAATTTCTTTCTCCGTGTATTTTAATGTGAATTTTTAAAATATGATTAACCTTTACACAGAATGCATGTAAGGAAGAGGTTGTTGTAAAGGGCTCAAAATAAAAAAGAATCATACTCTAAATAACCTCAATAATGGATATCAGAATTTGATAATAATTGGATACCAAATTATTGGATTTTCTAGGTAAAGTTAAAATATCTCATACTCCACTGATGTAACTAATTAGTTACTACAATAATTAGATCTCGATTTTTTGACTAAAATTAATAAACCTGATTGTGGGTTACTTGAAAAGAAATAGATCTGCAAACTTCACTGGCTTTTAGCCAGAGATCTTTCCTAATTGCTTTAAGTGCTGACAGAATTTCTGTTTTAATATTTGTTTTAAGAAGGAATAATTATATATATTATTCATATATAGTAATGCTTAGTAATAATATTCTGTCATAATTTTATACATAGCAAATAAACATTAAGAGACTATTTTGTCCTTAATATAAATTATATCTCTTTTTATCCTTTGACGTAAAATTTTTATTTTTGTTAAACATTTTTAACATACTCTTTTCATTATTTTGTATTGATTTAGGTCAAAATAGGTGAAAAAAATATTATATTTAGCATTTTAATAATTTATGGTCATAAAAGACAGCTTGAAACACCCAGGTCTTTTTTAAACACAGCTCACTTCCAAACATACATTTTCAAATTTACACTCATTTAGATCTAAAAGAAAAAGGTTTTCAATATTGAAATTTCTTCAATTTACAAAATCATTTACTAATAAATTATTGAATATGTATGAAAGGAAGAAGTTTTTTTTATCAAACTATTTCCTTTGGATTTTATATTTTGGTAGAAATATAATTTCGATGATCAAGCAATTTTTCTTATTAACTATTAGATTGTTTTTTTTTTTGCAATTTAAAAATTATCAAATATATTTTTGCTTATAATTGGAGCGTCGGAAAAAATATTAACGAGGGACGCTGGTGCTCCATCTGCATTGAAGGGTTAATTATGCAAAGTTCTTTTGAACTTTTGTTTTGAAGACTTATATTTTGGAGAAGTGTACTGGAAATAAAGACTTTAATTTTTTTTGTATAACTTTTTAATTAACTACTTATTAACGGGATAGATTCTTTTTTGATCAAAATATTTGTTATTATTGCAGATTGTTTTTATATTATTGAATCTGCTCTAAATTTGAGTTTAAATAATTACCGATCCTCAAATTTGTTCACTGTTTGATCCTTTCTGCTCTGCAAGTTTCATTCATAACGAGTTGCTTCATTTTTATAACCATACTGCACTAATGGAGCCAATTATTCATCTTTTCACATTTTTTTCGTAACAAATATTCATTAGTAGTCTTTTAGACTGTTTCGACCTTAGCAATAATCATTTTCTCTTTCTTTTCATTATGCAAAGTCTTCTTGAACTTTTATCCGCAAGACAGAGGACTTAAACGAAGCGTGCAGCGAATATTTTTATATTTTTTTTTAAGTATGAAGTTTTTTTTTTGATTTTTTTTTTGCACGCTTTGGAGGTAGGTCACTCTAGTCTGTAATGCATCTTCCCGGCATGCATTATTCAGCTAAATTTATTTTCGAGTGTATTTTTTTCTTTATAAAAAGAAGGAAACGTTACTCGTTTTTTAACGAAAATTTACGAGTATGAAAAACGGGATGAATTTTTTTTCTTTCTCTTTATGCTTTTGAGAGCGTGAGTGGTTTTTTTCTCTCTACATTTTGTCAGATGTAGAGAGAGCATCTGAGTTTTACTCTCGGGAGCTTTTGAGTCCGGTCACGATTTGATTAAAATTCGAAATTCGTAAGAGTTGTTGAGATGCACATGGGTAGGGATTTTTATCCATCTGTGTCATTCCCACTGTAATCGAATTTTAGTTCTTGTCTTAATTAATATTTGTTTAACTCTTTTTAGGATGCTTCTTTTATCTTTAATTAAATTTCGTTTTAAGATACAAGTTTTTTTTATTAAATACTTATTTAATGCAATCATAAACTACGTTGCTTTTCATTCGAAATAAATAGAGATTTAATGAGTAAGGTAAATAAACATCATTGTTTTTTTTTAAAAAACTAATATGAAAACTACATTGCGAATCAATTCAGAATTGAGGATTTGTGTAAGAAATATGCATACACCGAGATAAAAGTACTGGCAAAATTACCGTACGGTATGGCACAGTCATTTCAAGTCTTTAAAAAGAAAAAAAAACCTGTAAAATAAAACCAAAATATATTTTGTTCAAACCCTTCATTTGTTAATATCATTTGGTAATGTTCATATGGTCATGGTTTACCGAAAATTCTTGTTTTCAAAATTATAGTTCCTTATTACTAAACATGTAGTAAAGAAAATAAATAAATAAGAGAAAAAAAAACTGAAATGCAAGTTTAACCGAATAAAGTGTTTTTATACCAAACTCTAAGGTATCATTATAAAATAACCAAACTTTATCGTATATACCAAAAAAAAATATTTTATTGTTAATTTTTCCAAAATCACAATCCAATTAAGCCTGTGAAAACTACCGTGCTTTTTGGAGTTCCCATAGAAAAGTAAAAGCAAGAAAAAAGATAGTAAAGTAAAAGTTGGAAATCTAATAATTTCCATCATATTCTGGTAGTTTTGATTATAATTTTCTTGGTGTAGAATTTGTTTCGAAAAAATAGCGAAAAATAGTATGTCGGTATCCTAAATTAGTATTTAAGCGAAGTAAAAACGAAAAGCTCTAGCGATTACGAAAAACAACTTCATTTAGACATTCATTTAGACAATCAAACAGGTTTTTGATATTTGTAGTCCAAACTTTTTCTACGGTGAATCGCAGGATTTCAATGTTTTTTCCCTTCACTTAAACAATAATTTGCGCCCCATATATAAAAGGTATTCATTTCAGAACACCTTGTAAATGAAGGATTTTCAAATTCTCGTTTTTCCGAAAAGAGAGGCACATTTCAAAAACTGTGTACTATACTGTATTGTACATAACCATTGGTTACCGTTGGTTTTTATTTCTTCAAATGTTTGCGATTGTTTCCAATATTTTTCATTGTTTAGTTGAAGAGAATAAATAATTTTTTATTAAAATAATATTTGGAGAAAATTCAATGTATAAAAGAATAAGGATTGTATATTATAAAAGCTTATAATGAAAAAAATTAAAACAAATTACTTCTTTACTGAGCTAAACTGATTTAAATTTTAAGTAGCGTTAAATGTTCGATTTCAAACCATTATAAAATGCCTAATTTAAATTGTAACATTTATTAAAAAAATATGAAGCAGTTTTCAAAAGTAAAAGTTTTGTTTCTTCCTTCCTTTCTTAAGATAATTTTTTAATTTATGTTTTATTAAAATTTTGAGACAAAGTAAGGTAAAAATCAGAAATTTTAAAAGTTGAAAAAAATAAATAAATAAAAAAAAGTGAGTATATTAACATTACAAGTAAGACAAAGCATTTTTTTTAAATACTGAAACGGGGATATATCTTAGTTTTATTGTACAGTGTGCTACAAGAAAAAAGAAAGAAAAGAACTGCCCTGAATAACTTTCGATCAGATCTTGGATAGCCAGTTCTTCACGTTCAAGTATTGAATCTTAATGACTCCAGGGAGAGGACCTCATATATGCTTATTAATTAGTGCAGGCGATATTTTAAGTGACGAAATCAGACACAAAAAAGAAATAACTATGCATTTTTTACTACAAATTCAGATTTCTGGTCCTTAAAATATAGATATTTCTAAAATCCACTTTTTTAGGAATTATTCGAGAAATTTCTCTAAAGTTTTGAACTTTGTTATGTAAAATTACATTCTTTTAAATGATGTAAAGCTTGTGTATCTATTATTAAAATTTTTTCGACTATTATTAAGTAAAATAATAAAACATAATAAATATTTAATAAGAGTTTTATTATTTTTTTTTTTGGTATGGAATTACCTTCGTATGAATGAATTTTAAATTGTGCGTAAATTTTTTTTTAAATTCAGTTTTAGAGTTTTCAAGATTTAGCAAGATACGTAAAATGTAAAATTAACCTTAAGGGGACCAAACTTTGGTACGCCCTTCTGATCAAACTATTTGAACCATATTTCCCAAATTGCGATTACATTACCCTCTATGTATTGGTTGTTAGAAATCTGATTTTTATTAAGAGAAAGTATGTTTTGTGTCTGATTATAAAACTTGAAATATCATCTGCACTAATTACTTAGGATATTTGAGGTCACCCCCTCGGACCATTAAGATTGAGTCTCAGAAACATTAAGATCCGATCATTAGATCAAAAGTTATTTAGGTTGTCCGTTTTTTAATTCTAGCACTGTACATAGAATATTCGACTGTTTTAGCAAAAATCACAGCGAATTGAAATTCGCTGGATTTTTTTTTGTTATTTGTTTTAAATTTATATATGCTTATTTTAAGGAAACAAAACGGAAAAAATAGAAATGTCAGTTTAGCCTAGTTTTGCACTTAAATTACAATTAATAATTTTGAAAAAAAAAAACTCAAAGTAGTTAATTTCATTTTTTTCATTTACAATTTCTTAACTGAATACTCCAGTTCTTGAAAAAATTAATGAGCATAAAAACTAAAGTTTAAAATAATTTCAAGATTAAAAAAGAAACATAAGTGTAAAAAATGAGGGTTGTTAGTACAAAGATTGATATTGCTCACTCCTTTTTCTCTCCATAATTAGATCATTAAAATTTTGTAAAGCTCCTTAATGCTTACTTCAAAAGCAATTATGATATTATTCTGTCTGAGTTTTAGGGATAAAATTATGCTTAAAAGCATCTATCTTATTTCGTGTTCTGGATTATGCTGGCCAATCATGTTCCATGGAATTGAGGGTCATAAAAATTATGTAAAATAATTTATGATCTTCTTCAAGTTAATTGGACTCAAGGTGTTCTAACACTGGAATGAATGTAAAATTTATAATGCTTCCGAAATTTCTAAAGTTTTCTTAACTGCTCTTTATATAGCTCTATTGGGATAAAATATCGCTTTTGTCTGCATATAAAAGATGTTCATCATAAATAATAAATGATTAAACCTGAGTAAAAGATAAACATGAGGATAATTATAATTTTTTTTTGTAGAAAAAAACTGCTTTGAGTTTATAAGAAATGTAAATAAAAATTAACCATATACTATTAAAATATATCGATAATGGTTCCGATGCTTCTAAAGTTTTCTTAACGGCTCTTTATATAGCTCTATTGGGATAAAATATCGCTTTTGTCTGCATATAAGAGATGCTTATCATAAATAATAAATGACAAAACCTGAATAAAAGATAAACATATGAATAATTATAAAATTTTTTTTGTAGAAAGAAAACTAAAATAAAACCTACTTTGAGCTTACATGAAATGTAAATAAAAAATCAACCATATACTACTAAAATATATCGATAGTTTCCCCAAAGTTTCTAAATTTTTCTTAACTGCTAGTTCTATTGGGATGAAATATAGCTTTTGCTTGCATATTAAAGATAGTTATCATAAATAATAAGTGATAAAACCTGAATAAAAGCTAAACATAATGATAATTATAAAATATTTTTGCAGAAAAAGCTACAAAAAGTTGCTTTGAGTTTTTTAAGAAATATAATTATAAGTTAACAACGTACTAATAAAGTACAGAGATTTTTTAATAACATAATGATTAAATATTTCATATTAGTTGACTCATTTATTTTTGCTTTTTGAAACTTTGAGTGTTTTTAGTTCTTTAGGTTCCATTTTTAAGATTTTTTTTTTGAATTGTAGTTTAATTCTCTGTCGTCACTAGTTTAATTACTAAATGCAAAAAAGAGTCAGACTCGTTAAAAAAAGCAGCCAACAATCTTTTCATTCTATTACTATATAATTTGACTTACAAATGTACTAAAATCTCATAAGAATACTGAAATATTTTTCATTATTTTGAAGAATCTTTTAAAGGATTCAAATCAGTTAAAAAAAAACTGTGATAAAATTACCATATTGTATGGTATTGACATTTTCGTTAAAAAAAAAGTAAAAGTCTAGTAATAAAAACCAAAATGTACGATATCTAAACCATTCATTTGGTTAATTTTCATTTCGTATGATGACAGTTTACCGAAAAGTTTGGCTTTTAAAGTTATTACTCAGATTACAACACGTTTAGTAAAGTGTAAAAATCTAAAAAAGTAATCTTAATTGAAAGCATGGTTTTTATTTCATGCTCTAAGAATTATGATTAAACTATCAAAACTATTTCCAAATCACTTCGGTGAAAATTACCAAGTGTTTTGGTGTACCAATAGAGCCAAAGACATGGTAAAATTTTCCATATTCTGATAGTTTTAACCGTATAATTTTTCTAAGTGAAGCATATAAAGTCATAAGGGAATTTTACCATGCACTTAAAAATTTCGGAACGCGTTGAATGGTGTGAACAAATTATTTACTACCCTAATACGTTGTTTAGTTTAACCGTATTATATGGGTTAAATAAAGTTTTTTACCAGCTCACTCAATACTATGGCTCAATTTAATGAGACTTGGTTTAATGTAACTTGTTATTAAGGTTGTTGCATTTGCACGTTTGCTCTAACTTAAGCTACCGATATTATGGTTCATCGCTCTGAGAGTGTATTGTTAAAGAAAGATTAATGGGAAACTTTTATTAATTTCCTCAACATAACCTGCCATCTTGTTTTTTTTTACTGAGTCAACTAATCTCATCCAGTACAGTGCGCAGGCGCAAATAATATTCTTTGAATAATATTTGTTATAACAATTGAAACTGAATGCAAATTTTCAAAGGGATGACCACAAATATACTATTTAAATAATGTGTAGACGATATTTCAAATTAACGAAATCACACATAAAAGCGTACTTTCTTTAAATGAAGAGCTACCTTTTTTTCGACAGATTTGGATTTAAATCCATGAAAATTTTGAAGGCAGCCGCAATCTGCTAGGAAATGTCCTAATTTTATCTTTCAGTAGCTTAAAATGCATTTTTTGCAAATTTTGCCTTATCTCGGGAATTTTTTATGCGAATCGAAAAAATTTGATTTGAGAAAAATTATTTCAAAATGCGCTAACATTTTCGACACCTACAATTCTCTACAGTTTCTATTCTGTGAAAAAAATACATCTCTATAATACTTTTCGAGGATAATTTATTTTTATAAATTAATCATTACTTAGAAAAACAGTATGGACTAAACTTACCAGACAATTGTAAAATTTACACATTGGGGGAATACCAAAAAGGTAAATTTCATTTTAAAATTACGTTCAAAAAAATTAAAACATAAATTTCAAAATTATAATATTATTTTATAATTTTCTTTCCTAGTTTGAACAATCACGAAACATTTAATGAATGGCTGCCGTCAAAAATTTATGATTTAAAGCATTCAATGAACAAGTAGGATTGGATAGTGCTCAAAAGGCTTTTATTTTATATTCAGAATTTCTTTAACTTCTTAAAATTTTTACACAAGTTTCTAACAAGTCTCTAACATTCAAATCAGTAAGTTTATTAAGCAATTTTATAGTCTGAAGTTTTATGGATTTTTTTGGCACTTATACATATAAAAGTCTCTTTTAATTCAATTATCAGTTCAAACAATATTTTCTAAGAGGATTTTATGTAAGTTTAATGGGTTTTCAACTTCAATCAAAAAGTTGTGAGCGTTCCATTAAATTGTTAGGTATAATCCAATTTTTTTTGTTTCTAATGGGTATTTAATGTGAAGCTCTTGAGTCGTACTTCAGCTTTCGGTGTTTTCAATTTTAATTATAAAAAAGTCACGCACTTTTCCAATATTTGCAATTGCTTCCTGAAAAATTTGAATAACTTTCGTTTTTTTTATCATGTACTCAAATTATATTAATTCATCTGAAATTTTTTTAACGTAATGATGTGATTTATATATCGTAAAAATCAAAAACTTTAAAGAGTTGTAGGAGTTTGAAAGGTTTTGAAAATACCTATTATCTTCTGAATGTTCTGAAATCTTATTAAGATCAAAAATAAAAATAAAAATTAATTGAGCGGTTTTTTAAATGTTACATATGAAATTTTTCTTTAACAGAAACTCGTAATGTTTTATGCTTTTCTTCTAACTTTTTTAAATTCAATTTGTACAAATTACAGTTTCCATATTTGGTAATTAAATAACGACTTATTTTTTACTCTATCTGAAGTTAAAAAAAATAACTTTAAAAATCCTGTTGCTTCTAATGAAACTTGAACAAGCAAAGCTCACCAGACATTGGCTTTTTGAAAATTAAGTAAGGAAGGTGCGATTCTCGTTTGCAAGAGAGCACATCAAGGGCTAAACTACGTCTGAGCTCAGAGCCCCACGGATAGAGCACCACTAATTTGTGAGGCCATTTCCCTAATTTAGACATCTATCTGAAAGAAAATGGTATTTTCTCCATATCCCTGTCTCTGTACCCATGGTACTCCTCAGTGACCGACCACAGGACTTTCGAATTCACAGATTTTACGAGCACGTATATCTCAAGCACAAGGTGGGTGTTAGCGAAGTCAAGGATTGGACTCCTGCGCCTCCGGACTGGAGTTCAATTCTCTACCCTCTGGGCTACCGTGGCCTATCCTCGAAGAGTTCTCTATGCATTAGTTTGTTAAATTTTAATTTTTCAGTCTGCAAACAATTAAAATTCGAGGGATAAGTTAATTACAAAGCTCGAATCCCAAATCGATATAAACATCAAAATGTTGAATGCCTTCTTTATATTGTTTGCATAGCGACTCTTAAATTTCGATATCGCTAAGTTTTGTTCTATGTAATAAAAAGAAATTTATAAAAATTGCCTATTATTTTTTTTCCTTCTCTCCTTTACATTCAAAGGCACGATAAATAGTTGTTACAGCTTAAGGTGTTATGATTGTTATTCGAGGTAAGCTTCAAAACGTCTGATCTTACACAACGCTTTATTTAGTTTGCTTTTGTGTCTGTTTGTTTGTTTCCATAAGGTAACTTAGCATTCAAAGCATCTAAAACTTTTCGTCTAGCTAGTACTTCAATTTTTAACTAGAGTTGCGTATTGGACGAAAATAAAATTTCAATATTTACTTCTAGCTGTATGGGGCAAACTTTTCATTCAAAATATCGATAACTTTCTGCATATCTATTATAGTTAAATTTCAACTAGAGTTGTATACTAGATGATAATATAATTTTATCGTTGATTAGAATGTAATGCCATTCCAAATTCCGATCAAAATCTGGATAGTAAGAGCTCTCAAATTTAAACTGGAATTCAGAGCCTGATGAAATTTTTTTTAATTATTTCAACTCCTTTCAGGCATAAAAAAACATACGCAAAAGTAAAACAGTGCAAATAAGTTTGGCTGTTAACGTTGCACTATAGACTGTAAAAAAATCTGGATTAAATTAGGGTAAATAGTACCGGCATTCAGGGTGTCGGTACTTTTTACTTAAAGTTCATTTTTATTGGAGCATGTTGTGAAACAAAAAATCTGATATACTTTATTTTTTTGTAGCAGTAATTACCATGAGCCACTGAATCACTCTCATTAAATAAATACCACTGTAAAAACTGCATTATAATATTTTACAGTAAAAATGGATTTTATGGTTAAACGAATTTTGTGGATAATGCTCCCAAAGTGGCGACACCTTATACCGTAATTTGATCCAGATTTTTTTACCGTGTAGTTATACTAAAAGGTAATTGATTACCGACCGGAGTTTAATAATAACATACAGTAAAATCTCCGATAACTACTTAAGTTGATTTCAAAGTTGCTGTTTTTTAGAAGTTTATTAATCTTTTTACTTTTTCGATTTTAAGAATGGGCTGTCATAATTCATTTTTCAAAATAGTAATGAAAAAAAAAAACACTTTTGTACTGCTTTACTAAAAAAAATGATTATTTAGGGTCTATTCATAAATGATGTGACACATATTCCAGCATTTTTTCTTACCCTCTTCTCCTTTGACACATAAGCTACACTTCAACAACACCTCTAACCCTATTGTCATATGTTACTCTATGTTGCATACAAATACGCTTTCAATTCAGGGACAAAGAGCTGCGTTTATTTCAAATTTTATTTTTAAACTTTGACTTCTATTTTAATGACATTTATAAACACAATAATAAAATTATAGGTGTATATATTTTTATGAAAAAATAATTAATTTGCTGATATTAAATATTTTTATTCCAAACTCTATGCGGGATGTCTCACTTACTTCTTCTCTTGCCTTGTCAAAAACCCAAAATTTCATGAACCTTCTACCTTAGCATCCAACGTGATACTATTTATGAATTATTTATGAACGGTTATGTAATTGGCAAATAAACGTTTTGGTTTTGCTAAAGTAATCTGAAAATTGTTATTCCTGTTCAGGGGTCTGTTTAGAAGAAATTTGGGTCCGTTAACGGACCCTTCACAAAATATCTTTTCATAAAAACGGACCCTTCACAAAATATTTTAACTTAAAAACGGACCCTTCACAAAATTTTTTAACTTGACAACGGACCCTTCACAAAATAATTTATCTTTTAATCGGACCCTTTACAAATTTTTTTATCTTCATTATTGTTTTGTTAATCGAATAAACCCTTCCCAGGAAGGGGGGGGGGAGAAAGACAGATGTAAATTAACTAAATTTTGTTTTCGGCAGACGCGTCTTCTTTTATTCGTCCGAAATGAATATTCTGCGTCCAGCAGTATAGGCTAAATACCAAATATTTGTATGTTGCATCGCTAATTTAGTAGCTGCAATTGCTGTTTATTTTTTAAAATTTAATTTCTTTAACTATAATTTTACAGTGTTGAGCATAATCTTGTATGTCTTTACAATTTAAAAACTCCTTGAAAAAGTTTTTTTGCAATAACGGACCCTATTTGCCCAAATTCACAAAAGCGGACCCTGGTTGAAGGAATGTGACTTAGCGTTTATTTTGTATTCGCAAATTACGAGCAATTTTTTCGCAATTTTACAAAAACGGACCTTTCACAAAATGTCTGGACAGACCCCTGTTGTTATTTTCCTTTCCTATTAAAATTTTGATTCCTTCAATTGTAATTCCTCATAAATGTTATTCCAGAATGTTTGATCTTTTGATTTTGTTAAAGTTGATACGTTTTTTTATTATTGCTAATGTAGTTTATATTGATCATCAAGTAGTCTACTTCAGCTGAAGGAGAGCGTCCAAGAAAAATGTAAAATAATTATAATATTATTAGAATGTAGAAAAGCCTTATAATGGGCTTGTACAGAATAAGAATTGATGGAATCAGGCAACGATTCATAATCAGATACCGATCAGAAAAATAGTTTAAAAAGGAGCACAGATGGTTTGTAATGGTTATAGTGCAAGAGAATTTTTAAAATAAAATATCTTTATACCGATTTAAAAATATGTTAATATTATGTATTTAATATTTTTTTTCAATACTCGATTTTCAAAATGTTTTGAATGAAAAAAATTGATTAAAAAAATTTTGTTACACAGCAAAAATTCTGGATAAAATTACGGTATAGTATACCGGCACTTTCGGTGCATCATCCATGAAATCCACTTTACCCTAAAATCCATTTTACCGTGAAATCTATTTTTACCGTAAAATATTTTGCCTTAATTTTTTCAGTAATATTTATTTAATTAGAGTGATTTAAAGATTTTACGGTAATTATTGTTTTAAAAATTAGGATACATCAGATTTTTTTTCAGTAACACGTTTTGGTAAAAATGAATTTAGTGTAAAAAGAACCGGCACCTTGAGTGTCCGTACATATTCAGTAAATTAATCCCGAATTTTTCACAGTTCATCGTAATTTAATCTATAGTTGTGGCGATGTTGTGCATAGAGGGGAATGAAAGGCACTGGTGGCATATATTATTTTATTTTAAAAACATGACTAAATATGCACATGACAAATTCACAGGCACTACATAAACAAAACTAAATAAGAAGAAGTAACAAAGGGGAGCTCTGCATGGCAGGCTTTTCAAATCGTTCGTTCCATATTACCCTCTCTCACTGTCTCTGAGTTTTTTGTTAGATTCTCGCTAGGTGGCGTTGCTAGTTCGTTTCGCTGCACAGTTTATTTTTTAAGATTCCTCTTCATTTTATAGTTTCTTGTTACACGTTTTTTCTAAATAAATTATTTAGTAATAGCATGAAAAGTTTATTCCTAATATTGTTTTGCAGTTTTTTATCGTTTCCATTGCTTTAATCAAATATAAACTTGTTTAAATAACTTGTTTAATATAAACTTGTTAAATGTTATAAACGTACTGTTAAATATATACTAATTAAAAAATATAAATATTAATTTCCTCAGAAACGTTGGGATACTTTACAGCGTATTTAACTTGATCTAAAATTGAAATAAAGCAACTTTAAGTTGAGATTGATAATAATAAATAGTTTTTTGTAAAAATCAGAATTATAAACAAGGTTTTTACACTGGCAAAAAAGGAGTTTCGATAAATGATTTTTATTTAAATATTTATTAGTTATATATTTTAATTAAATATTTATTAGTTATATATTTTACTTAAATATTTATTAATTCTATATTTTAATTAAATATTTATTAGTTATATATTTTACTTAAATATTTATTAGTTATTATCTATATAATTACAGCCCTAAACTTAATTATTTAAAAAAGACTTATCGGTCATAAATAAAAAAAAACATTTTCAGGTTCAAACATTTAGTTAAGAGTTATTTTAGTTAGGTATTTTGTTAAATCTTATGATTTTTGACAGGTGAAAAACCTCATAAATTATAACTATTCAAGTTAAATAATTAATGTTCGTTATTTTTCAAAACAATTATTGCAATTTTTTTTCAAATATAGCGTAGGTAAACGAAATTATTCAAAGTAAACTGCATTTTCATTTCAATAAAAATAAAGAATTTATTTTAAGCTTTTTAGACAAGTTTTCTGAAATGCATTTTCTTAGATATTTCTTAAAACATATTATCTGCAATATTTTTATTGTACCTGAATATTTCAACTTAAGTTTGAAACAATATACGGTTACTATATTGTACGTCATTTTTCACGATTCTATGCTCCAAAAGCTTGAAAATATTCGATAATATAAAACGAAATGTAATGTTAGAAGATTATTTTTTAAATTATTTTGCATACAAGAAACTGTTGTTTTTTGACCTTCAAAAACTCTTTTGTAGTATTATATGTAAACATTTCGTCTTGTTTTACTAAACTTTGAATAATAATACACTTTTCGTTAAAAATATTATGAAATTTAGTAGAGTATACATAAGAATACATAAATTATACATAAGTATAAGTTTTATAAAGTATCTATTTTAAAAATCTTATTTTTCTAATTCGTTATAAAATATAGTTTTAATGTATAAGTCACATGTCTTAATACATTGTATAATCATTATTATTAAGGGTGTTTGCATCTTATCAACTGTTTTTTTCGCATTGCGTATCATTTGCGAGATACAGAAATAACTTCAATTTAACCCGTTGCAGGATGCAGTAATAAATTTTGGGCAAACAATTTTTAATCTAACTTTTTTTTAATAGCCGTCATTGAACAACCGACCCAATTCTATGGGTTTACGGGTCAATTCTATGGGTATTCTATGAGTATTTTCAACTCCGTAGCCTTATGATTTTTAACTCAATCCAGAAGACAAGGGAACTCCTGGATATAGTATTGAGTAAAATTTGCCTTCGTGGAGGACTTTTTGATGGAGCTATCCTGCATTTGCGTCACATGGAGAGGAAGACCACGAGAACTTCCCATGGTTGGCCTGACGGTAAGGGACTCTAACCCATGATCCGTCTACCAGTGAGGATATTTCATGTCAGCATTTTGGTCGGTGCAAGCCGGATTCGGAATTCGTATCAACTGGGATTCGAACCCGGTTCGCCTCATTGGAACGCGAACACTCTATTCCCTGAGCCATTAAAAAAATTAATTTAAAAAATACAATAAGTAATAATAAGGATAGACTTTTGAAAACAATTAAATTTAATTGCTTTTGAAGTGGCAGCCTTTCGCAGCAATTCAGAGACGTACACGTTTAAGGAAATTTTCAGTAATGAACTGTAAACCTTCTATTTTTAATGCAAGGTGATTAAAATCAAAGTAAAGATTTCAAAATTCAATAATTTAAAAAATACTCGTCAGAATGACATGATATGTTAAAAAAGCTATCGTGATTTAGTGGAATTTTGTTTGGCGACGGAAAACAATAGTTACAAAATCTGAATCAACCGGTCTTATTGTCTTAAGATATTTAAAGTCCTTTGCCATAAAAATACAGGGCACCAGCTCTTTGTTTGAATACTTCTTAATGACTATGACGGATCGCGCTCTGCTCTTGAAGCTTTTTTATAAGTACGATGAGTGTGCATTCACTGCTATTAGGAAGTTTCGCACATTGAACAGCGTATGCCTTAATCATCAGAAAAATGTTCGCTTGATGCAATGTTGAAAATGCTCGCTGCCGCTTGATGCATTGGAGCTTGCGGGTGCAGTTTTGAAAGCACACGGGGCCCATAGAGTTATAAATAAGAGGGAGTGGGCATTCCTCCCCTTCCCTATTGGAGTGAGTGAAGTAACTGTCAAGTAGCGGCGGCCATGTTGGTATAACCAGAAACTTCGCGGAGCCGCTCAAGTTTCAAGAGGAAGAGTTAGGTTGTTTTTGATCTTTTCTCTTATGATTGGAAAATTTCGAAAACGAGATTGAAATAGTTTTGTTGTTAATACATAACACCTTTTTTCATTCAATTTTTCAACATTAGTTTCTTTTCTTCTTCCCAAAAAATAACGTTTTAANCTAGTTCAACGAAGTTCGCTTTGTTTTGGTTGTACCAATATGGCGCCGCGGTTGCGGTTAAGGCCTCACGAGTTTACGGGCATGCCGTCTCCTCCTATTTATTACTCTATGACGGGGCCATTTAATTGTCCATAGACGCGATAAAAAATCAGAAAAATCGGTTACTGCAGGACCTAGACTCCAAAATGAACAACACTTTGTAATACATGGGATTGAGATCTGGCGAGTAGAGTAACCATTCTTCTGATGATATTATCTCCGGAAAATGCACCTTGACTTTTTGGACTAGTGAACTGGTGCAGAGTCTTGTTGAAATATCTAATTTACATTGCCGTAATACTTTTTTGATTCCGGCAGTATAACATCTTCTATAATTTCCAGCGGGTACTTCTCAATAATTTTATTTTAACGCTTTCATGCACAAAACCAGTGATTTTTTGCCGCTTTCTCAAAACTCCGTACCAGATCATGAAAGATTTTGGATTTTGGCGACCTTCAACAATTGCCGATGTGCTTGTAGCGTCTACAGACGAGATCCTATAGATCTGGGAGTTATGAATGGTAAAGAGATCTTCGTATCAAGGAGGCACTGACTTGCGGCTCATTACTAAAAAATTCTGTAAGCTGACTTGCGTCTTTGGATCGCAGCGACAGGCGTCAATTTTGAAACCAATTAATTTTATTTATTAGTAAAAGTTTACTCTTATTATTTTTTATATTTTGCTAGTTTAATTGTTTTTAATAAAGATACATCAAACGTTATTTGTCCGCTTTTTTTTGCCATGCCCTGCATAGTAAGTTGTCCCGTTACATGGTACTCTATTATTATTTCTAACTCTGAAGTTATACAAGATGATCCATAATCACCACCCTTGATATATACATTTAGAATATTTCATAACTATTAAATAAAAAAATATATACCTCTTTGAAGATACATATTTGTAGTTTAATGAGTAAAACAATCGTTCAATCTTATTTCACTATTTAACAGTCAAAATAGCAAATACACAAAGTTTGATACTTTTAATCCTTTCCTTCGATGTGTGTCATCTCGATAATGATTCGTCAGACTTCTGGTCATTGTTTGGATCAAGATTTAATATGCACATTATTTTTTACTCCAGTTTTGATGAAGATTTTAAAATCGTGTTTTAATGACTGAAAATGCGATACACACAGTACAAGTTAACAAAAATTTCGTTATGTATGTGATATAAAATGAAAATCAACGATTTTAATAATTTTTTTTAATATCAAAAGAATGAAAATGATTACTTTCGAAACAAAGTTCTAAAAACAAATATATTTATTTAATTTAATACCAAAATAAGTTTTGTTTATGCATCGATGATTTCTTAAAGTAGACTGTAAACATTTTTTACAAAGTTTTATTCAGATTTAATTTAAAAAATAAAGAAAACAAAATCTTTATGAACCATTAAAGTTTCATCCATATCTAATATTTCTGCTTGAATAATGATTAAAATTTTAAACGCTATGTAATATTATGCTGAAGTTCTTTTATGGTTTCACCTCTACTCTGTTTTGAGGGTTAATGCAGTATAGTTGATAAACCATTCGCTCAACTTATCATATTTTCATGAATTAGTACGCATATGACTTCATTCATGCACCATAACTGATTAATATATTTAGCTAAGTTAGTCGGTTTTATTACTCGTTTCCTTCTGTAATTAGTGATGCGTATATTCCATCAAAATTCAATTCCGATTTAAAATATTGAACAATTATGAGATATTATGTTTCAATAACTTAAAGATTTTATGTTAAGATTTTGTTGGAAATCATTATTACAATGTTCAAGTTTTGTTTTAGAAAATTATGTATTTAAACATTTTGGAATTAACTATTTAGAAAACATTTAGAGGGCTTAATTTGTACTTAATTGTGTTCAGAAGTGCTTTAAATTTGGATTTTTTAAGTACCTATCAAACTAGAAAGCAATTTAAAAAGCAAAAATAAAAAATAATAAGAAAAATGAATGAATAAATTAAAAGCAAAATAACTGTTTGCTGATCCATTTTAATTTACCTGCAAAGAAAAATGCTGAGTTCACTGAAAAATTGAGATTATATTTTTACAGATTGAATAAAACTTGGAAAAAAACTATTATAACTTTTCTTATACGTTGTATTGTTTGGAACTCAAGGGCTTGGTAGCGCAATGTAATTATAAGTCACATTTCGTAATCATTTGGGCTAGCATTTCCATGTTAATAATGTGATACATCTACATCCGCTTTGGTTCAAGGAATAGAATGTTCGCCTCCAGATAAGGTGATAGGTTCGAATCCCGGCGTTGGCTAGTATGTATGAATTCTGCTCCCGGTTCGCACTGACCACCCTGCTCACGAAAAATATTCTCAGAATTCCCTTGCTGTCGGGCAAACCGTGGAGGGATTTGGGGTTTTCCTCTCCGTGTAACGCAATTGCATGTTAGTTACATCAAATATTCCGCCACGAAACTAATTTCTCCCAATGCTTGATCCAGAAGTTCATTTGTCTTCCGGGTTAGGTTCTAAATGACAAGCTACGGAGTCCATTGATAGAACTCAGAATTGGCTTTGGCTTCTCAACGCCCGTTATAAAATGAAATTCTGGTAATAAAATAAATGAACTATAGTTGAGATGTCCCTTACACCTTTGTATTGTGCTGCAACCCAGTGGAAATTCCTAATATTTGTAAAGTATCTATCTCGAAAAAATACTATGGAAGAGTTTCTTGCGTAAAAGTCACAATTGAAAAATATGCATCGTATCACAATAATGCTTCAAGTCTTTTAATTATTTGCAAACAATAATGCTGTTAATTTCTACTTTCAAGAAGGGAAAAATAATAAGTTCAAACAAAATACTGCACCATTAAGTTTTATGAATTTATTTAAAGTAATAGGGGTAAAAATGGGGCAAAAATGTTTGAGATTTTAATGGGAAAAAGTCAACAAATTTTTTTTTAAAAAATTTGTTGGAAAACGTAACTTGAGTTAGTAGATTTATATATGTTACGGATCTCCATAGCTTCTTCTTCGAGATTTTACAAAAGTAATGCCTGAAAATGGTTTAATGCGGTCAAAATACGCAACTCCTGAGATAAAAAAATTAAACGTTAACTACCTAGATTGCTATCATTACTATTATGATAACTATTATATCGAAATACTTTTTTATCTGAATTATTAAATAGAGGTGTATACATTGTTGATGAATATGAATTAGCTCCTCTAAAAAGTAGTTAGTTTCAAAAGTAAAAAAAGTTTATAAAAAATACTTTGTAAAAATAAAGTTTAAATTAAAACTGAAAAAAACAGAACAAAACAAATTATATGTAATTTTCTGCTAAAATTGGATAATGGAGAAATTTAAAGATTTCACCGTAAAAATGGATACTCAAGAATCACGAAATTTTCTCAGTATTTAAGGTTGCTCCCAAAGTGAAACAAAAATGATCCAGCTAAAATTTCTCCACACTGAGAATATTAATTTGTTCACATGCTTGAGTAACTTTTTCAAAAGCACTATGGTTATTGCTACAACTGGATTAACACAATTATTTGTTATGATGAACAACATAAAATAATCGCAGTTAATGAGTCCTCTGCCATTACCAGGATTTGAACCTAGGAAACCTTGGTAAGCGCTGCACCTTTTCCTTCGCATTATGTAATACAATCTGTTACAGATTGTATTACATAACTAGATGATACTACAGATTATCTGTAGTACCACCTAGTCATACAGTGAAACGGTCTTAAAATGAGCTAAAATTTGTTGGATAATTTCAAGAATTCATCCGGGTGTGAAGAATACTTGTGAGTTCGCATTTCGGCAAAAATCACGTGATCTTGTGACGAAATGACTGGAATTTTATGTCTACGAAAGTGTACAGCGCACAAAAAAAAAAAAAAAAAAAAAAAAATTTGGAAANAGAAAAAAAAAAAGAAATTGACCACTCTGAATAACTCTTGATTGTCGTTCTAGGAATCACTCTTAGTGTCTCGAGGGGGTGACCTCAAATTGGCTATTAAATAAGTGCAGGCGATATTTTAAGTTACGAAATCAGACACAAATACGTACTTTCTCTGAATAACTTCTTAACCTGAACCTTTTCTTGATGGATACGGATTCTGATTTCTGACTCCAAAGATGTAGGGGGTAGCCGCAATATGGGAAATATTGTCCTAATTGGACCGAAAATTGGACCACTCCGAAAATTAGACCCCTTTATGTTAATTTTATTTTTTGCGTATTTTGCTGGATCTCGAGAAATTTAAGAAAATAAAAGTTTTATGTAAATTTCCGAAAACTTAATTTCTTATCGTTATGCATTGTATTATTTGCCTATGTGGATCCAAATACTTTTTAATTGTTTTTATTTTGTATTTCCTTATTTTAGGTTATAATGAATTAATGTTTTTTGTTAGCTACTAACTATTTTGTGCTTCTTCTTCTTTGGTTATAATGCAGCATTGTTTACTATCTTATAATTTTTTTTACTTTTATATAACTTTATATTTAGCGTTTCATTACGATATGTGTTTTCGTACAATTATTACAGGAAATAAATCCAAAACGCTCACTATCATTTCAGATAATCATAACATTGACAAATTTACGTGTTAGTTTTGGAGGTATTGTAACTCAAATAAAAATTATAATATTTTCAATTCAAATGTTATTGATATAAACTTCATAACTTTGCAATTCATTATTTTAAACTGTATAATTTTAAACATCTTAATAAAAAAATTTATGACTATAATATTTGTTATTTTAAACTTTTTTTTGTTACTTTAACATCTGTTCAAGTATTTCAAACTTATAACATATATTTTTTTCCTGTAATTCTAAAGTTATTATTCATTTTCTTTCAGGTATGACCACTATTCATTAATTTGAGGAATAGAAAGACCTTTTAGGTATACTGAAATCGTAAGCAGACACTTACACCATTAATTTATCTTATGTCTTGTTTGTTGATTTTGAATTATATTCCAAATTCTATCGAACGAAGTGAACTCTAAGGTTTATACAGAATGTATGAATACTTTTTATTGTTTCAAGATAATCTGATTTTTTAAAGCGATTTGTTTGTTTTTACGAATATTTAGGAGAAAATGAAAGAAGAAAAATACAGGTTTAGTTAGTCAATATTTTTTATGCGAACATGCTACACGTAAAATCAAAATTATACAGTTACACTTAAAATAGAATTATAAACATATTTGAAGGTAACAATATTGACATAAATTTTATTGTTAGTTTACATACCCAGTTACAAGCAGATAAAAAAGTTTAAGAGAAAAAAATACATATAGCTGAACATGATAATTAGTCATTTCGGTATTAAGTAAATATATATTTATCTATTTCTAAGGATACTATTTCAGATGTTCCTTTTCCGATCTTTTGTTTTGGTATTTTAGATCTGAGTAAATTAATGGTAAGTGCTTAAAGGGATATTTGAATTGTACCGTAAGTATTAGTTTAATAGGCTTAGCTTTAAATTTAAAGTGATCTTAGTACATGTTTGGTCGTCAAACTAATGCTATTAAGCTTAAACTAACTATTAAGCTTAATTCGTTTAAAAAGTTATCTATGCCAAATGCATTTGTCTATAAACTAATACTATATGATTTAAAAGCAAAAACAATAAATTAAGTGCGGAACATATGTAACTTTGACAAACTAAATGCGGACATTAATTCAATGTTTCTTATATATTATAGAATTTACTGATTTCGAAAATTAGTTGAATTCAAGAATTTCGAAACTAGTTCAAGTTAAGTTTTAATTATGATTTTTTATAAAATTGGAAAAAACATGATACTTGAAATGTTTCTAGAGGATTATTTTGCTACATCTAAGATAATATTGTTTGTGTTGTAAGGATTGTATTTTGCTAGATAATATTGTTTATGTCAAAAAAATAACTGAACTTTTTGCATTTCTTGAGCACAAATCACAAGCAAATTTGCTAGACACTTTTTTCTTTTATACAGGTTGTCTAAAAATATGTAAATCATCAAATATCTCAAAAAATATAGTCAAAAATCTAAAAAGATGCGAGTAAAATATTTCCAAAAATTGCGTTTAATGACGCATATTTCGATCCTTAATCTTCTTCCAGTAGTGTTCCTCTCCATGTAACGCAAATGCGAGTTAGCTCCATCAAAATGTCCTCCACGAAAGCAAATTTCTCCCAATACCCGATCAAGGAGTTTCCTTGTCTTCTGGATTGGGTTCAAAATTACAAGGCAGCGGAGTTGATCATTAGTAGTCGTAAACCCATAAAATTGGGTCGGCTGTTTAACGACGGTTATAGAAAAATGACCGTCTAAGTGCAAATGAAAAAAAAAAAGTTAATTTAGTTAGAATGCCGCTTAGAAAAAAATTTTAATTGAATATTTCATGATAATTTCAGGTTTTAAAAGTCTTTTTAGAATTGTTCATGGTTTTTAAAAAGTTCTTAAATATCCGTAAAATAGTTTAACAAAGTTGTTAATTATAAATGCAAAGATAATTCTGTTAATGTATAAAGAATATAAGATTCCTAAAGAAATTTATTTCTAGATTTCTAATTTAAATTGCATGCATTAAAATCAGGTTTAAATTACAATTATTTTAAATCTCTATAGCTTTACATACTAAAATTTCGATAAGATTAATACCATTATGAGTTTCGACAAAGTTTAAATTGCCTTTCCTAAACTGCAAGCGATCTTCTGACATAAATATTTTCCTGATATTTAGTTATTTGCATTTCAGACGAATGGTTTGGTCATACCTTCCGGTTGGTGATTAAATTCAGATTGTTTTCTTCAAAATCAATTCCTGGTGGCAACAGATATTTCGATTAACTTCCTCAAGACGGAGGTTGAGTAATAGTAATACATTTGTAATAGAAGAAAATGGGGTCGTGTAATTACAAGTCTCTAATGTCCGAATCCACGTTCGAATAAATTGTTACTGGGATTCCAGAGAAGCGAAAACAGTAATAAATACGGTCAATGTTGATGAAAAGCCTGTGGACTGGAAGGATAATTGGACTCCCTCTCAATCCATCTTCGTGTAATTCTGCCGATGACCGTTCGACTTTAGAGGAAGGTCACGTTAAACAAGAATTGCAATATTACTCCTTGATTTGATTTGTAAAGCTAAAAGTTGCGGAAAGATACTTATTTAATATATCCTTTTAATTGGGTTCTATTTATAAAGTATGGATTGGATGAAGTTATATCTGTGGGGAAAAATGACGCCACTGACATTTATAAATCAGAAAAAAAGATGACGTTCTGGCGAGCATAGGAACTTGTAAACAATTTTGTTTAATACATTCCCTTTCAGAAATAAAAATCTCACGTTTGATGATTAAGCACTCGTTGAGCAGTAGTTTGCTAATTTTGAGCTGTTTTTCGTGACAAAACGCAAATTCTCAAATATATGACAAACTATTCCTCTACTCGAAGCCTCATTCTTGTGTATAGTGGGAAATAGTTAACCAGAATTACGACACTGGAATAAAGACTAGATAATTGAAAATAAAGTGAACTGAGCCAACTGTATGGTGGTTATAGAGTTATCCTCGTAGCAGGAAGATCCGGGGTTTGAATATCGCTTCGGGCATGGGTGTAATTTGTCTATGTTCTATCTGTGCCAGCTTTATGGTACCCACGTTAAAGTGATTATTAGAATTGTTAGTTGCATTAGCAACTAAGTGTTTTTTTTTCTTCAAAAAAACTGTACTGGTTTCGTCAAAAACTGAGAAAGTATCGTGTTGTTTAAGTTTCCATTTTTCACAGTGTCTGTGAATAATTTTATTTCTTTCTTTATGATATTTTTTTTTCATCGTTAACATAATAATTTTTAAGTTTACGAGAAAGAGAAGTTTCATTCAAATTTAGTTAATCAAGTGGTAGTAATCAAGTTTAGTAATTTTCTTGGTAGCAAGTAGATCCTTCAAGTGGATCATAATCTATAATAATAAGCTAACAACAACTATCAAGAAAATCATCATTCTTCTGTGCAGTAATCAGTATTTACGTTTGTCGTTTCTCAAGCAGAATACATGCTTAATAGAAGTTTATTTCATCGATTTCCTCAAAAAANAATAATTTTATTTATTTCTTTATGATATTTTTTTTTCATCGTTAACATAATAATTTTTAAGTTTACGAGAAAGACAGTTTCATTCAAATCTAGTTAATCAAGTGGTAGTAATCAAGTTTAGTAATTTTCTTGGTAGCAAGTAGATCCTTCAAGTGGATCATAATCTTTAATAATAAGCTAACAACAACTATCAAGAAAATCATCATTCTTCTGTGCAGTATTCAGTATTTACGTTTGTCGTTTCTCAAGCAGAATACATGCTTAATGCAAGTTCATTTCATCGATTTCCTCAAAAAAAGAAAGAAAAAAAATGTCGGCTACGTTGTATTTCTTAAAACCAACATATATAAAGCTTGCCATTAATTTCTGTAAATTTCTGCAAAAACTTTAAACCCTATGATAAGCCACGTTTTAAAATTACTGTAAAATTTATATTCATGCCAAAGCGTTAATAAAAATTACAAGGAGCAAAATACTTCCGATTATATATTTACTGATAGAAAAGAAGTCAGGTTCCATCTGTGCAGCAAAAAGAACACCGAAAATGTTCGGAAAAGTAGCAGCTTTTTCTACACTGCAAACCAAATGCCGTCATACGGCTAAAACATGGAAATGATTCAAAATTATTAGATTGTTAGTGCCTTAACAAGAATTTAAAATGGTTAAAATTGATCAATAAGTGATTGAGTTAAGTATTAAACGGTTAAGGGCTTTGAGCCTTTTAGTGAGCCAGAACAAAATCACTAATTTTTGTATCGTTTTATTTCTTTTGGTGATAATATGACGATGAATTTTAGTTATCAAAAAAATGATTGAAAACTGTATGCATTAACATAGAGTTTCAGATAAAACTTTAGCATTTTAGCTAATGTTGAACTGGTTCGCATTTTGATTGACAGTTAATTCTAATAAGGGATAATATGACGATAAATTTAACACCGTTGTATTGCTGATTTCAGTTTTTAGTGGTTAAATATTACTTTAATGAAAATATGACGATAAATTCTGATTGTCAAACTTTCAAATTTGTTAATTTCTCCAGCACAGAGCTTTAGTTAAACATTTATTTTTCTACTTACTCTTAGACAGTCAATTATGTTAATATCGGGATAAATTGTGCTAGTGGTGGTTGAGGAACGATTTAAAATTATGTCGTCTACAAAGATTAAAGTAGGGGATTACCCCTTAATATCTACAGTTATTCGGAACATATTTTTAGTCAAAATTTGAGGTGTCTAGCTAATCTTAATAATGTAGGAATTTTGAATTACAATAAATTCATTTTCTCGATTCTATGGCAATAACGTCTGTTACTAGCTGTTCAGAAACAACATGGAACATCGCATTTTCATCGAGAACGTAAATTCTGCAGAGATCATATTGCTCTAGGTAATTAGAAACTAGTTCAAATTTTGACTCTAAGATTCCATCGTTACAAACACTAGAGCAAATTGATAAAAACGGAATAACAAAATAAAATAATGATAAAAAATTAAATTCAGATTTTGAATATTTTTAGCGCAATTTTTTGTAGTTTATCTACATAAGTTAGAATTCAACTTCATTCAAGTCTATTTCCTCAATCTATATCAGGCTTTTCGTTCCATTTTATAAGAAATAAAACAAGGTGATTTATTTATCTTGATATGACATCTTCTCCAATAACTTTGTGACTCGAACAAATCAAAACTTCCTAATCCCAGACTAGGAAAGTTATCTCATAATTCATGAGTGTCACCATTGTTGGAGCAACTTGTCGATAAATCCATCAAGACCAACAGCATTTAACGACCACTGTAACGAGGGAAATTAATTGATCGAACAAGTTCTTTTCGTGATTTTCCTTCATTTCGTTCATTCTTCATCGTAAACCGAGCTCACAAATTTAGGAATGTCATCATATTTAGAAGCGTTTAATCGCGTTCGTAAAGTTATGATTATTTTGTTCGTTGCGAAGGTTTTGAATTTTAGAAAGATTGGAATTGAAATCTTTTGTTTGAGACAGGATATAGTAATTAAATTCACAGTTTCAACGAAATAACTTATAAATTTCATTTTAACTTGCTGATAAATTTCATTTTGTATTAAAAACTGTTATATTTTCATTTTAAACTAGCTATATGAAAGATTTGTTTTTATGTTATACTAAAGTTAATCTCAGAAACTTTAAACTTTTATAAACATTTTTCGGAAACATGTTTCATTTTTGCTGAAGATTTTCTATCAACATTATATGCGTATTTTCTCTGATATTTCATCATAAACTATATTATTGTGTATAGTTTTTATCTCTTATTTTAAAGAACCTTTCTATTAAAGATTGGTTTTATGTGCATTCTTTTTTATTTTAACTAAAAACTAAAGTGAATTAAAAAGTTTTAATAAATATAAGTTTCAATTTTGTCGCATTTTTGTAACATTTCGTGAAAATATGTGATGATGATTTTCTTAAATCTTAAAACAGATATATAAACAAATATTATTTAATACATAAAACGGGTATGTCTAATTTATTTCATTAAGTAAGATATCCCTCGTCTTCCAGCAAAACCAGACATTGCCGACTAGAATTCCACACAAGCAATAATTACCATGGAACAAATGTTCGCAATTTTGCATGGTAATTACACTTTGAAAGGCAGAAAACTTTCTATAAACTCACAGCAAAGTTTTGAATGTGAATATGCAGTTTTAAATATCGCGAAATCTTATTTTATTAATTAAAGAAAATTTACAGCTAATACTGAAAACAGCGACTACACGTGTTGTTGGGCAAAAAAGTAGCTGACGCACGATCTCGAACACTCCTGATGTAATGTTATTTCTGTCCTGCGCAATAATGGTGATTCTCTCTACAAGCTCTTAAGCTTTTAGTGTAAGATTTCATGTGCCCTCAGATGCAATGAGCTCAAGTTCGTAGAGTACACCACAGGATAGCCTCGACTTCACAGACAAATAAACTAAAATTTCTAATGCTTAATTTCATGCTAATTAGAGATTCCATGCTCTTCTTACAAATACCCAATTTAGTAAAAAGTACCACATTAGCAGATGCAAATGCTTTTGCAAAGTCAAGACTATTCACCCCTTTAAAAATCAATGCCCACGATCAAATAACTAATCTTGACATCGATAGGAAGACAGCCACTACTCTCATCAGACTAAGAACAAAACATCATAAAAACATGAAAATTTCTACAGATGGGACTAGAAAATATCAAAACTGTGGCAACTGTCTTAATGGGGAACTGACACCATATCATGTTCTTAACTGCCCTGCAGTAGCTGCAGGCCTTCACCTCTTAAACTACTCACAGAAGAGGATTTGTATTCATTTAATGCCATAGAAATAACAAAAACTATTCAAGCACACCATGAAATATGATTCAATAGAGTATACGACACCAACCAACCAACCAACCAGTAAAAAGTAAACAAGCGAATTAAAAAGTGATTTAAACAAAATTCGAAAGTACTGTTTAAAAGAGGTAGAAAAAGTAAAATAACATTCTGCTAATTCAACGTAAAATAACATGAAATATATTGAAAATAAACTATACTTTATTACACTACTCCCTGTTACGAAAAAAGTTTGTTGTTGGAGTTTCCATTTCATGTTGAACAGGATGTTACTTGGCGTATTTCTAATCGTCCATAGTTTATTTCAGAGTGATGTAGGCAAGCAATTATTACCGAAAATCATAAACTGTTTTATAAAGAATCAAATGTTTATAAATGAAATTGCTTTACAATAAAATAAAATTGTTGATTTGTTTGTTAAAATTGTCTTTTACATTACATGGAGCTCCAGAGTAAAGAAGAATCTTAAGTTTTATTATAAATATACGTCAAGTTATAAATTTGGAAAATGGCCAGAAGGATGTGGCTGCAAGGCTAAACCCACAGGACACCTTCATTCACCGAGAAATAAAGAAATGCTAGTGTTCTGTATACGTTGAACTAATTTTCGCCAAGGAAAGTTAAGGAATTCATATGTTGGCTGTTAATTGAATAAATTTATTGCCCCTTTTTCTTAGCCTTACGCATTAAAATGTGTTGGCAGAAAAGAAAGTGTGAGAAATAATATAGAATTTTAATGAAATCAAAACATCAGCAACCATATAACGATTTTTTGAATTCTATGCTAATGTGTTAGACAGACTTAGAGCGAATTTCTAAAAATAGATTTTATTCTGTACTCAATTCAATGATATAGCATTAAAAGATTACCGATCATATTAATTATTTTTAGTAACTGAGAAAAGGATTAAATTAGATAATAATAATAATGATAAGGATTAAATAAGATAATAATTTAGTTATCAAATGCTAGGAAATATGTTACTCATATTTCAGCATAAGACTCCACGCACATTTATTCACCAAATCTTTTTTATCACGTTTGTTTAATATTCTTATTTGAAGGACTGTGTTCTATATTTGTTACTATTCCATATTTTTTAAAAAAAAATTATATCTCGTTACCTTTTGTGCATTTGAGTGCAGATTTAAACTTAGTTTATCAAATAAGGACTTTAATTTTTCTAATTCGTCTTGGATCTTAAATCAATTTCGCAAATTTTGCTATAAATGTTTAAATATTTATTATTTTATTTATTTTCATTAATAGAAAGTTATTTTCACAGATAACGACGCTTCTTATAATATCGATCCAATTCGTCTAAGAACACCAGGAAGAGCAGGTGCAGACGATATCACAGTTCTCGCAACAATACAAAGCATTTCTGTAATTCTCTGCTCTCAACTCTAAACTGCTTTAAAAATAGTTTCCTATTAAATAGCAATATGGACAGTATATGCTTCCGTTATTGCTACAATAAAGAAATATACTCATGGAAAACTCATACTCACCTGCTGAATTCAACAAATAATTCGAGTTCCTACTATTGATTTTGAAGTTCATTGTTTCATATCCGATATAGTTGTGTGAACAGTTTTACTATTTTCAGTGCCAAGTAAGCACATTTTAAAGCAATTTTATACTCCCAGTGCACATCGTATTTTATTAAATCAGTTGAGAAAATGAGGAGAATTTGATGAATAAGTGCATTTTGATATCCAGAACGAAATATTCAAAACACGTTATTGCCCTGTTTCGAAAGAGTGCACTAATTTCGAAAAAAAAGCTTTTATTTTTATGCCCTACTAGCAAAGAGTTTACTTAGATATTATTTATCTCTTTCCTTATGTCTAAATTCTCATATAGAATCTGTTTTTAAAAATTGCGCTATTAAACAATTCCAGACAGAATTAAGTTATAAGGCAACAGCACTTTAGGTACATCATTCGTAAAATCCATTTTAAACTAAAATCTATTTTATTGTAAAATCTATTTCACCGTAAAATATTATACTGTACTTTTTACAGTAATATAAATATAATTAGATTGATTCAGAGAGTTTTCGGTAATTGTTACCCTAAAAACTATGGTAAAACAGATGTTTTGTTCTTTTATATTCCTGTAAAAATTGGATTTTGAAAAGTACCGGCACTCTGACTGTCAGCATTTTTTTAACGTAATTGAATCTGGAATTTTTACCGTGCACGATACGGTAAATTTACCTCCTTTTTTTTCTCCATGCATGTTTTTGATTTTGACAATGATTCTAAATGAAACTGTGCAGCTGAACTGAAATGAAGAAGCTGAAATCTGCGTCCTTTTATTATAAAGAAAAATGATTCTAAATGAAACTGTGCAGCTGAAATGAAATGAAGAAACTGAAATCTGCGTCCTTTTATTATAAAGAAATCATATGATACATCCTTATTACATAATGTTTTACAATAAACGTATTTAATCTATGGTACATAACTTATTAATTTCCAAACAGCGACTACNGAAAAATGATTCTAAATGAAACTGTGCAGCTGAAATGAAATGAAGAAACTGAAATCTGCGTCCTTTTATTATAAAGAAGTCATATGATACATCCTTATTACATAATGTTTTATAATAAACATATTTAATCTATGGTACATAACTTATTAATTTCCCTAAGTAGTACATTAATTTTAACTTTCATAATCAAATTTATTTAAAAATTTATTTAGTAGATTAAATAATGAATACGCGTTATGAATGAATATCGATTAAATAATGAATACACAATTCAAAAACTTTATTACGATTAAACTTTTCTTTCTATTACTAAATAATCTATTTGAACAAAATTCTTTAACAAGAAACAAAACAGTAGAGAAGAATCTTTGAAAAAGGTTGTAGGTTAATTGCAGTGGCAACCAATAAAAAAAATGGGATTAAAATTTTATCTCAATGAATTCGGAAATTAAATAAGTGGAATCAATTCTGCATTAATCTATAAAAATTTGAGTTCATTTGATTGAACAATTCCCAATTTTTATGTAACAATCTATTAAGAAAATATATGAATCTGTACCACACTTTAAAAAATTCCTGATCAAATTATGGTACCGTAAAATTTATTTTTACTGTAAACTTTCAAGGAACAAAGAATTTAATTACCGTAATTTTTACAAAGATTTTATAGTATTTACTGTAAAATTAGTGTAATTAAAGAAATATTACAGTAAAAACTGCGGCACAAAATTTTGCGATAAAATGGACTTTATAGTAAAATGGATTTTAAGGAGGATGAACCCAAAATGTCGGTACATTTTACTGTAAATCGATCCCAAAATTTTTACTGTGCAATAGTAGGGTTGTCAGGAGAAGCAAGCTGAAGTAAAGCTGACTAGTATTTTAATAATACTACCTTTAATTTAAACCATTCTCTATTTCAAATCATGCATAATTGCTTCGTCTATTATAAATTTTAGAATTTTAATAGTATTAATATTATTTAGGTCAATCGAGTTATAGTTACTTAGTTCAATCGAGTGCATGATTTATTAAATTATGTAAGGAAAACAAATCGTTACATCTGAGCTATAGCGGCTCAGAGGACAGAGCGCTCGCCTTCCAATCAGGGGACCAGGTTCGAATCCCGACGAAGGCTGGTTTATTCGAATTCCTCACCCGGCTCGCGCAGACCACTGTGGTGACGTAGAATATCCTTAGTGGCAGACGGATCACGAGTTCCCTTTCTGTCAGGCTAACCGTGGGAGGTCTTCGTGGTTTTCCTTTCCATATAACGCAAATGCGTTCCATCAAAAAATCCTCCACGAAGGCAAATTTCTCTCAATACTTGATCCTGGAGTTCCCTTGTCTTCTGGATTGGGTTCTCAAAATTACAAGGCTACGGAGTTGAACATTGGTAACCGTAAACTGAAAATTCGGTAGGCTGTTCAACGACGATTATAATGTAAAAAATATAAAATCGTTACATCTAGCTAATAGTAAAAAAATCAACTTTTGTCCTTAAAAGAATTGAATTCAAAATAAATATTTCTAGTCCATCAAATTTGAAGACCAAAATAAGTATTTGTCGACTTCAGGATGCTGTACTTCCCTTACTTGTTATCTGACTTATTCTCACGGAATAAAAGCAAAGAGGCTCTCAATATTATTTCTTTCCTGTCTGTGATAATCTTTTTTCCCGTTGTGCTGGAGACACATCAAGCACCTTAAACACGAGGATGAGATACGATCTCTCTTATATCTTATCATCGGAACTGCAAGTGATAAGAAGCTTTTCTTTGGCGAAATCAAACAATAGATTCTATTTGATTTATAACTTCTATTTTCTTGAAACATGAAATATTTACCGTTTGATTACTCATTTATGTCTAATATTCTAATGGTATTACATTCAGGGTTATATGTTTGGCTAACTAATGCTATATAGATTTATATTTATGGTAATCAAAAGTTTGTGCATGCTTTTGAATCTGCTCCAGTGAAAATTGGTTGCCTGGCTTTAAATATACACCTGTCAAAAATGTATACTTGTCTTTGAATCTTTATCTGTTAAAAATCATCTCCTTTTGAATTTACACCTGCGGAACACATATATAAATATCTTCAAATATACGCTTTACAAAACTTTTTTTTTTTTAATTTACACCTGTTTAAAATGTATGCTTACTTATAACTGAAACAGATACCTGTACTTTTCTTTTGGTCAAAGCTCTTATGCCTTATTACGATACTATTTATATCTTTTTGTTGTAAGGTAATCAGATATATATATAAGACTTCATTTAGAATTTTTTTAAAATTTTCATTTATTTATTTTTGAAAATACACTGCAAAAATGTTGGCGCATATTTGCCACAATTTTTGGTGTTGAAGTAAGCTTAAACTTCTTACAAACATGTAGTCATATTTTCATTTACTTTTTCCCTGTTGTAGTATTATATATTTATTTATTAATTTTTTGTTTGTTTACTTACTGGCAACACATATTTTCAAGCGCATTAGAGTCAATTTATGGATTCATTGCAAAAATACAAGAACATCTGAAATACAGGAACATTTTTAGTAATATATTAGCACTAATTCTTACAAACAATTGTTATTTTGCCAATATTATATAATTTTTTTGGCACGAGAACTGCAGTTCTATATTTAAAAATGTATTTAGTTTATTTCCACAACAAAAATGATAGCAACTATACACTCAATTTTTGCAGTGCAGATATTAATTTTTTTTGTTTATTAAATTATTTCATATTCTATATGATTTGCAGCTGATATATAAATTTTTAACTTAATAGTCATTTTTATTTATTGTATATTACATAATTACTTTTCTGATTATTGAAAATCTTTGGAAACAAGTCTTTATCCAAGAAATATGTTTTGTAATATGATCCCAATAATTTAGTCAGGCTAGCGGTCCAAAATTAGGATCCCTTGATGTTAAATTTATTTACGTATTTATTACGCTATTACGTACAATTTATTACATATTTTTTAAAATTAGATTTCTCTGGAGCCATTCGACCAATTTCGCTCAAATTTTGTATTTAGCCATTTAAAATTTAATTTTCTAAAATTATGTAAAAAAAATTGTGTTCCTTACAACTCAAACTTTTTTCGACTATTATTAAATAAAATGAAAAAAATAAACAAATATTTACTAAAAGTTATATTTTCTATGGAATTATTTTTGAATAACCAAATTTTATAATTGTGTACAAAATTTTTTAATTTCTCTTAAAAACTTTCGAGTTATGATAAAATACTCAAAAAGTAAAATTAACATTAAAGGCTCTAAACCTTGGACCGCTCTTCTCACCAAACTTTTGGGGTCATATTTCCGACTATAGTTTCCTTCTATAGTTCGGGGATTGGTAGTCAGAATACATTAAAAAATAGTTATGTTTATTCATAGAAAATATGTTTTTATGTCTGATTCCGTAATTTAAATATCGTCTGCAGTAATTAATTAGTATATTTGAGTTCACCCCCTAGAGCTATTAAGATTGAGTCCTAGAACGTGAAAATCCGATCATTAGATCAAAAGTTGTAAGAGTGGTCCAATTACTTTTTGGGCATGGTACATAATTGTCATTTCTGTTAAGATAATTTGTTTTTTGTTTTATTAGTTAGAATTACTTATTAAAAGACTTTCATAACATGTCAATACATTGAATTTTATTTAAATAAATTGCTTACTATTCAAACAAAAATTCATATTTCTCATGTTTCGTTATATATTTAAATAAACTCTTTGTACTCAATATTTGTTCGAATTCCAGACGTTGATATCAATTAGCAATTTAAAAAAAATATTTTTGCAACAAAGGATAGATTTCTGAGGAAGTTCGGTGAAAATGGTGGTATCAATAATAGACAAAGGCTATATTAAACGGGCAAAAAATTTTGCATAATTAGTTTCTAAAATGTTTCTGCCATGCAAAATTTTTAATTAAAAAGCATATGCATTTTTATTATTTCAATATTTTGAAAGAAATATAGTATTCCTTTGTTCTGAATGCCAAAAACTTATAGTATTACAGAACGCAACAAATTTAAATTATATCAATTAAATCTGCTATTTTAATGAATAAGCTTATTTAGCTAAAAAAATTAGTATGTAAAATGTTATAAACGATAAATATTTTTTGTCTTAATAAACATAGGAGGAATTTATTTTCAAAATTTCTTTCAAACGCTTGAATTGAAAATAGTAGGCTATAACAATAAAACCAAAAGCAGTGATTACTATACATGCAAATTGCTCCGATAGCGAAGTACTATTTAAAAAATATAACAATTAGCAAATGAACTAGTTATCATATTTTGATTTATATTACAAATTTAAATTCTAATCCATGCCAGTTTGTTTTAATTAAATATCTACTATCTTTGAAGTTTTGGTCTTTGATGGAAATCATGCAAAGCATTTGATGACATTTTTATGCCAAAGCACTCTTTTTATTTAAATTTTCTGTGCAACTGATAAACAAATGATTTCGAATCCAGAACTTTTATGAAGCTATATAAAAGGAGTATAAAAAGTAAAATATTTATATCTTCTTAAAAATCTGCATATAAATAGAGAAATTTATAAGGAACAATCTAATATTTTTCATAGGTTTGAGTTGGGTAAAGTCTAAAAACATATATCTTTGAACCTACACACCAACACTTGGAAATAAAAAATAAGATATATGGTATTTAAGCCATTTATCTGGTAATTTTCTCGTTCATATGTTAACGGTTCAACGGAATCTGCGGTTTTCAAGATTATAGTTCTTATTACTACCACACAGTTAGTAAAAAAATACAAAATTGAAATGGCTTCTATGCCATGCTCTAAGGTATCATGATAAAATTACCAAATTTTACTATACTTATCAAATTTTGTCGCAAATAATAAATTACAATAAAGCAATGATATAACAAATAGTAATGTAATAATAAGTAAAATAATAATATTAATAAAATAATAGTAATGACAATAATAATGTAACAAATAAAACAATAATATAATATAATCTAATAAATAATGAATAGCAATTACTATACTTATCAAATTTTATCGCAAATAATAAATTACAATAAAGCAATACTATAATAAATAGTATTATAATCACAGGTAAAATAATAATATTAATAAAATAATAGTAATAACAATAATAATATAATAAATAAAACAATAATATAATATATTAAATAACGAATAGCAATTAAATATGGTTATGTATTTATCTAACCATATTTTACTGTTATTATTGCTGCCAGAAGAACACTGAATTTTGCTATATTCTGCAAGTTTTAACCATACTTCTTTTTTTCTCTGTTTTAAAAAAGGGTTTTCGCGTGCTGCAGCGCCATAGAGGAAAAAATTTCTTTGTCTAGTCTAAAACTAGGCTTGATGCGTATGCACCTTTTTTTTTTAATATACAGATACAGGTTCTAATTTTATTTTTTATCTTATTTTGATATGAATAAAATCATAAATTTATCCCAAATTATCTATTTTTTTGATCATAAGGCATTTGTATAGTAAACAATTTATTAATTTATTATTTTATTTCACATTTTAATAATCTTTCGAAGTTTTTATTTTATTTTATGCAGAAAATGGTATTTATGAACTTCAGTATTTAAATTTTTTAAAAATTTTTTATTGACTAGAAGGATTTAAAACGGGATTACAAATAAGTGGAATATTTTTATGTTTCTACGTCAATGCGTCCTACATCAATAAATTTATTGATAAACTAATTTCAATGCATCTTTATAAATTTTAATGAATCTTTAGTACATTGATTTAAGAACATACCATTTTATAGAGTTTATGTTTTATTCTTTTTTGGCACACCTTCTTTAAAGATTTCTTCAATTCATCTCATTACTTATGGCATTTTTATCAGTTTCAGAATCTAAGTAGTTTTCTTTTTATCTTAACCATTTCTTTTTCATAAAAAATAATACAAAAGCAAATCTATGTTGTTTTTTATGAAGCATATTCTATCCCTTAAAGAAGCCTTTCGTGTAGAAAATATTTCTATTTTCCTTGTTTCCGTTTCTGCATATTAATTTTCCTGAGGGTAGAATACTTATGGCGAAAATCAATGAAAGGCCTGTGCGTTTTCTTAATTCGATTTTGTTTTCATTATAGCAACATTTGCCTTCCAATATTGAATTTTCCAAACGTTCTCTAGGATTTCAATCGCGTCAATGGTAATTATTTTGTCTTTAGGAAAAATTTCTTTTTTTTTATTCTTATACTCTTATAGCTAATGTTATTTTCCCTTAAAAGGAGATTCGCTGCGTTGCACTCTAATCTTATCTTTATTATATTTAGTGTTTTAAAGATCAATATTTGTTTTGACGTGCTATTAATTTACTTTGCTTTGTTATTAAATTATTTATTTGCACGTTTGTTAGTTTATCAATTTTCTACTTTGTATCTAACTGTATAGTGCGCAAAAAGTGAACATTTTGGATAAATTTTGATCTATTGCTGGATTTGTTGTTTTGATCTATAACTAAATCCAAACTAAAATATGCTAATTAGCTAGTTCAGTTGATGTGATTTTATGTTTGCACATTTTTTATTAATTACTAATTATCTTATTATTAATACTAAAAATTTTACTTTCTTTTACGCTAATTTCTATTTTAAATCTTTAAATATCTCTATGCCAGCTGTAACCTAATCCTCCCATTTTGATATTTTCCGGTTTTTTGCTATAAATCACTCAGAAATTTCCAGATGCAAACGAGCCAAAATGTCCGTTAGATTAGTGATTCACTATTTTTGTTCTGCTATGAAACCTTAAATACTCGACATTCTTTTAGCGGAACATTGATATATAATATAATATAATATAATATAATATAATATAATGTAATATAATATAATATAATGTAATGTAATATAATATAATATAATATAATATAATATAATAAATAGCGAATAGCAATTGAAAATTCAAATTCAAATTCAATTCTTGTCAAATTTTATCGCAAATAATAAATTACAATAAAGCAATACTATAATAAAAAGTAATATAATAATAGGTAAAATAATAATATTAATAAAATAATAGCAATAACAATAATAAAATAATATTCAAAGCAAATGTGTTCACTAGCAAATGTGAACGTATAAACCAATGAAAAAGAAAACACATTATTTTGAAAAAGCATTCGCCTCCCAATGAGGTATCCCAGGATTGAATTTCAGCAGTGGCTGGTTGATACGAATTCTGTTCTCGGCTCGCACCGACCAAAGTGCTAGCGTAACATATTCTCTGTGGTAGACGCATCATAGGTTAGAATTTCCTTGCTGTCTGGCTGATTGTGAGAGGTTTTTGTGGTTTTTCTCTCTATGTAACGCAAATGCGGATTTCAACCTTAAAAAAATCTGCAAGATGGTTCGTTTGTCCCAGGAGTTCCCTTTTTTTGATTGGGTTCAAAATTATAAGGTTGGTGAGTTAAACATAGATCGTCGTAAACTCAGAATTGAGTCGAATGTACAATGCAGCTAATAAAATAAAATAAAAAAAAGGATGAAATTTTTTTTTTATCGCAGTATAAATCATAGTCTTGAAATTTCTGTAGTCAATTTAGAATTTTCACATCAAGATCTGCTTCTAGGCCTAGTTCTGATTTTTTTTTTTTTTTTTTTTTTTTTTTTTTTTTTTTTTTTNTTTTTTTTTTTATGTATAGATGAGCTGAAAAAAATCATCAGATTTCATTGAAGTGAAACCTGAAAAAGAACATAGTTGATAGTTCTGTTTTGTTGAATTTAGTAATTTTTTTTTACAACTGAAAAAATTTAGATGAGAAATACTAATGCAATTTATGCATATGTTTTTTTAAAAATATCGATGATTTTTTTAAAAATATATTTCTATTTTTTTAATGACATTTCATTTAAATAATTTCTTAAAAACAACCGAAATATTAAATAAATAATTAGATTTAAGTATAAATACTGGTTTCAAAAATCATTATTGGAAGAGAAGAAAAAAAAACTTCGATTATTCGGAACCACTGCGGCTCTTCCACGGTGCGTTAAATTTCCGCGGACCAGCTTTTGAGAACCACTGCGCTACATAATTTTTCCAGTAATTTCTAGAAATTGGTCAAGTTTGTCGATAAATCGAAATGTGATTTGTTGTCAAAATTGGATGATGATAATAAATATAGGAATATCAGGATTATAAAGATTTCGCGATAAATATAAAAAGCAACATTTCGGATAAAAAATTATGGATATTCCATGTAATTTTGAAAGTGGTTCTTTTCTAATTGTGTGATGATTTACTAAAACTGCGCGACCCTGTCTAGTTCATTTCTTCTGTGTTTTTTTCCGTTAAAAAAATAAAAAAGAAATAAATAAAGGATGAAATGAAATGCCTTAGGAATTATTGCTAATTGATTTTTGATTTTTACGTTTTCTGTTTTTTTTCTTTTGGGGGGGATTTAGTGTCTATGAACGAAGAAACCTTCGTCCGGCGGTTTTGTATTCTTTACCCTCAAAATATGAGAGGTAGCTGCAATCTAGAATATTCACAACAGTTAAAGTTCGGACTGCGTGGAAGTGGGCAATTTCGTCGAAAACTTCGATTTTCTTTTAATGTTCATATTTTAATTTTTGTTCTTTAGCTTTCCAAACTTTTTTCAGTTTTTTATTTTTCCGAATTTTAGAAATGGAATTACAGTTGTTTTGTCTTAAGTTGATAGACGAAGCCAAAACCGGAAGTAAACACGCAGAAACAGTATTAAATTTCTTTTTTGTTTTGTTTTGCCTTGAGTAATTGATCCATTTTTTTAGATGAATAAATTCTATTTTTTGAAAAAAGAAAATTTTTTTTTCATAAATTATTATTGAAACTATTTTTTTTGTCAGAATTTTCTTATATTTTAGAATTTTCTTGCATCTCTAATTCGTATTCTGAAAAACGATGATGGAGAGAAAATTTTGTTACGCTAACACACATTATAAAAAAAAAATATCATTGAATTCTTTAATGTAGATTTAGCATAATCTTAGCAATGTCTTAAAATAAAAGCTAAGGTCGAAGTCTTTATTTTTTTTCTATAGTTTTACGCAAAAATATTCAGAATTTTCTTAAAAAATTAAATATTTAACAATGCATTTAGCTCTATTTTATTGTTTTTTTAAAAAAAAAATTTTCAGGTTTTCGCTCAAAACACAAATAATCAAATTTTTGATCTAGGAATTTTTACTTTTTAAATTTATGCATTACAATTTGTTGTAAGCTTTACACTGGCCTTATTTAGAGAAATATTTATAAGCTTTTAAACTTTAATTTAAATTTGTAATTTTATGACTCCTGCTTATCAAACATGAAATTAAAATTTTAATTAAACCTTTTAAAAAAAGTGTTGAAACCAGTCAGATACTTTAAGTAGGAGAATGGTGGGAAGTTCTCCATAATGTTATTTTACTTTTTGCGCATTTCGCCATAGAGAACTTTTTAAGTGAATTGAATATTTGTTTATATAAAATAATTTCACGTTAGAAATAACTTTAACTATTTATTATTATGGGCTAGAAATCCCTTGCCATTTGATTAACCGTGAGAAGTTTTCGTGGTTTTCCTCTCCATGTAATGTAAATACGGATAAATTCCATGAAAAAGCCCTCCACGAAAACTAATTTGCTTCAATGCTTTATCTAAGAGTTCCCTGGTCTTCTGGGTGCAGTTCAAAATTGTAAGGCTACAAAGGAGGTTAAAATTGCTAATCGTAAACTCAGAATAGGATCAGATGTTCAATGCTGGTTATGAAATAAAATACATTTATTTACTATTATTTTATATAACAAATTTTGAATTGTAAGTTATACTAGTTTTTACACCGCTGTTAGGAAAATAATTTTAATTGCTAAAATTCAAAATTCGGAATGGAGTCTTTCGAATAGTTTCTGAGTTTTCTAATTTTTAACTGTCGTTTTTAAAATTTTATTTCTAGAGAACTAGTTAACCGATTTAGTTCAAATTTTGTGCTTTTTCATTTAAAATATCATTAAGGACTCCAAAACTCTGACCGTTCTTCTGTATAAACTGTTGGGGACCGTATTTTCTAGATTGAGGAAGCCTCTCATTTAGTGAGGGTTAAAAATACAAATTCGTCGACAAAATGCATGTTTATTCAGATAAAGTGAGTTATTGTATCTCATTTCGTAACTTAAAATGTCATATGAAATTATTAGTTGGCACCTTTAAGATTAGCTGTTCGAACCATTAAAATTGAGTACTTAAAAAAATAGATCAATAGATATTTATCGATAACTGACATTTTCAAGACTAATCGGTCATCCAAACACTGAAATCAAATTTTGCCTTCGGATGTTCACACTAAGAAATGCAACAATAAATGTGCTAATTTAAATACTATGCTTATATTCTACTAATATAACACTTATTTGCATTTTTCTGCGTATATATCTGCGGCAGATTGACATTTATATATATATATACCACAAAAAAGTAATTGGTATTTTTAGATTTATGAGCAAATCAGGGAGTTAGCCACAACATTGATAATATGGCCCTAATGGTTTAGTTCGATAATATTTTTTTTAATTTGACATATGTTTGGAAATTTTCAAAATAATCTAAACATTTTAAGCAGTTTTAAAATTTTACAATCAGAAAATGAGTTATCAAAAAACTTTTTAATAATTATTTATAATTTTATTACAGTTAAACACATTTAAATTATAAGTTATACAGATTTTGAACCCTTTTCAAATATTGCAATTTGGAATCGACGAAAATCTAATAATTGAAAGCAATCAGACAAATTCGAGATTATTATTTGAGACAAATTAGTGTCTGAACAAAAAAATATTTTTTTCGCGAATTTTTCGATAAATTTTGATTAACTATTTTGAACATTAAATACCGAATTTAAATCACACTTTTTTCGATTATCCTCTTTTAAAAAAAGGGAAAGCTCTTTTTATACATTCAGATGATGAGTAAACGAATACTCCTATAATATAAATGATTCAACAGGTTTGACATGAAAATTTACATTCTCCCAAATTTATTCAAATGTAAGATATACACCATCGAACGAAGTTTGACAACAGAACTTTAACTTAGCTGAACTATTTTATTTTATTTGGAGAGCAAAATATCACGCTATAAGCCAAAACCCATATTCTTTGCGGCTTCTAAAAAAAAAACATTCTATCGAATTTCCTATCTTCGAAGACGATTTCTTTTATAGAAGGGGTTTGTTCGGTTCTTGTCAGCCGCTAATAAATTTCCCAAGCCTCTATTGCATTGAGAATAAATCGGGTTATCTGCTTTTAAGTCTTGTAGGTTAGAAAATCTATGTTTACCCTTTCGCCATAAGTGTTTTCTTACAAATCTTTAAAAGAATTCTATTACACTTTTAAAATTATTGCTTATATTTTTTTTGGCCTGAGTATTTATTTAAAATAATTTACTGTCGCCAACTATTTCAAAATGAAATTTGGGTGTATCAGTATTTCAACTGCAATGGTATTTTATGAGAGATATTAACATGGTCTTCCTTTTGCAAAGATCACAAAAGTATTTCTGGGAAATTAAAGTTGTAAAAGGTATTTTAACTCAATACATTATAAGAAGATTGTTTACTTTTAGCTTTTTTATGTCATTTTAAAAATATAGGTTCTACATTGGAAAATTCTGATTGAACGTCATTGATAGTCGTATTATTTAATGCAAAAGTGCATAGGCTTTTTATCCTCTAGTTAAAAATGTCTTTCATTTTACGTCTAATTGCAAATATTTATGTAATAATTTATTCGCTAATCCATGATAGATTTATGGCAAAATCACTGCTAAATTTATGTTACTGGGAGAAGAAAACCGCAAAAGTGCCGCGGTAAGTTCGATGAAAAGGGGCTAGCATTGTATCGGCATCAGTTTTTTGAAAATTCACAAGCCATCAAGGGTTTTCGAACCTGGGTCGCCTCAAAGGGAGGAGAATGCACTCTGCCCTGAATCATCACGTCGTTTCAATATTTTACTGTCTTCAAATATTTTAAAATGAATTCTTTTCTACAACAGCATTTCATAAGAAAATATCACGTGCTCTGTAAGAATTAACCATGTTGTAAAAAAAAGTCTGGTGCATAAGCAGCTAAAAATTATACAGAAAATATCAGAACCCAAAGAAAGAAAAAATAGCTTACAGGTCTTTTCTGAAATGCATTCACAGTAAAAGTCCTTAAAATTAGAAGAAAGAAAATTCTATTAAAATCACTATAATGCATAATAATAACATTTCTAGTTTTCTTTTAAATAATATAATAAAAAATACAATAAATAAAGTACTAAAATAAGATAAAATAATAAAATAAAATTTTAAAACATAATTTCGGTAATAAAAAGGAAAATATACGGTATTTAAACTATTAATTTGGTAACTTTTGGTCGGAAATTCTAGTTCTCAAGATTATAGCTGTTATTAACCCTCATTTAGTTAAAAATATGAAACAGAAATGTAAATTTAACTTTATAAAAGGTTTTTGTGCCGTACTCTAAGGTAGCATGAAGAAGTTATCAAATTTTACCACACAACCATATTATAATGTTAATTTTACCAAGATCATTATCGAAGCGCTTTGGTAAAATGTATTAAGCTTTTTGGTTTTTCTACAGAGCTAGAAATACGCTAAATTTTGCCTTATTCTAGTAGTTCTGATCATAGTTTTTTTCACTGTATAAGTTTGTAATGATTTTCGAAGGTGCATTTTACTTATAGTTTGATCTAGAATATAAATCACAATTTAAATAAAACTCGTGTATGAAATATTTCTTTATTTTTTATTTTATAAAATTATTTATGTTATTTCTGCAGAGTTTAATTTTTAATGTTTTATTTTTCTCTTTCTTTTTCAAGAATTTGTAGGAAAATAGAACATAAAATAACCACCAAAAAATGAAGGAAATAGAAAATAAATTTTATTTGAAGTAGGAAAAAAAATGAAACAAAATTTAAAACTGCTATAAAATGTCAGCCAAAAATACATTAAATTATTGTTATATATAAATATATAATAAGTACATAAATAGGAAATAAATATAGAAAAAAAGCAGATACATGAAAACAATATGTATAATTTATTAATAAAAATAAACGCATAAAAATAAATTTAAAACATAAAAAAATTAAAATATCTTTTAAATTTATTTTCTAGTTATAAAAATTTTAAGTTATCAAGCCTTTTAAGTCACTAAACAATTCATTTCACATTATTCACGAATATCTAAAATTATTTTTTTCTTAAAAAAAATCGCATATCTTTCCATAAAAAAATATTTTATTTATCTCAGCTATTTACTTCCCTCAAGTTAAATGTCAAAAGTGACAGTTAAAGAAAAGTGAGAAAAAAACGACATGGGCCAAGAGAGCTGAAAGTTAGGTGCATGCTGCATAAGGATAAAAGAAAAAAAAATTCACATTCGACAGCATTCCTTACCTATACCTTCGATTGATTTTCCTTGTTTCCTTCTATATTATCTTCCGTCTTGAAGAGAGACGATTCTTTTCTAAATTTAACTCTCACAAAACTTTACTCTGGGGGAACTTAAAATATTTTTTGCCATTTTTTCTCTCAAAACCATCAGTCGTGTATTAGAATAAAGATGCGTAGAAAATAAAAATTTTGAAGATATATAAGTTGTATTTTTTCTAGAAGATAATAATGTTAAGAATGTGTGCATATGATTTATAAGAGGAGTTTAGGAAAGAAATTCACTTATTATAATGTATTTTCTTTTAAAGTTTAAGTGAATATTGAACGTAAATCTTTCGAAGGGAATTTTTCAACATTTTAGAACATTTTTACTTACATTATGGCAAGTACTTTGGATTATTTCAAACCCCAAATTGTTTATACATTAAAATTTACTTGTGATTTTTCAATTCTTGGTTCATTATTTCTTATTTATAGAGTTTGAAAAGCTGTTATTAAATTATTTTATGCTTATGTATACATAGATCGCAATTAATTTTTTTTTTTGAAGTTTTACTGCAGAAAAAAATATTGTTTTTTTCATTCCATTAATTGAAGGTTAGGTATATTCATATAATGATTGAAAACGTAATTTGAATTAAAGGGAAATAATAATAAGGGTTCGTCCATAAATGTCATACTGGAGGGGGTGAGAGGAGGTTCGTGAAATTATGACAGTTTGTGACAAAGAGAGTAAGGGGTAACAAGAAGTGTGTCATTTCTCCTTTTTTTGCTAAAATAAAAATATTTAAAATCACTATGTTAAATATTTTAATTTTGTTTTATATTTTTTAGTTTTTCCCCTATTAAAATAAGCACACGTTTCATTATTATTATGCTCCCAAATGTTATTTAAAAATGTAGTTAAAGTTTAAAAGTAAAATTTAAAATATAATCTATAAAATATAAAAAGAGTTGTGGTTCTGAACTGCTAGTATATGTTTATATAATGAAGTCTGACATGTGGCCAAAGAGGGGAGAGGATTACGATAATATTTGTGACAAGAAAGAAAAGGGGGTACAAAATATTGTAAAAATGTATGGCATCATTTATAGCAATGGACTATTTGCACTAAGTGTAATGCATGAATATATAGATTTTAAATTTGTCCACTAATTTTTAGCAGTATTTTTTCTTGCTACTACTCTGATCAATTTAATTACTATATTGTTATTTACTACTCTCTGTTAAATGTAAAATCAATACAATATATATGGATAATTTTTTTGTAATTACGAAAGATATTCGTTTTCTGTTTTTAATACAGAATAAAGCAATATCAAGGCAACAAAATTGAATGGTGCTAGATACTATGTTTGTAACGCAAAAAGGAGTTTAAAAAGAAAACAAAAAAGAATATGAGAGTGGAGGTCTTAGAGGTCGTAGTAGTATATGTATTTTATACTTGACGATTTGGCCTTACAATATCGCACTCTAAAACAGGTAGAATCAGGTAATTACTTCGATATTTTCTTTGAAAAGGAATAAAAATAATTTAATGCTAACTAATTTTTTTTCTATTTTATGAAACAATCATATTCTTTTTCTTTAAATAAATTAAATATGATAAATCCAATTCTTTTTAAAAACTTCTGTTGTAGTTTTAAACAACGAAGAAAAGTTGACGCATTCAGCAACATATTCGCAGTTTTAGGTAAATTTTAGTTGTTGATTGTTTCACAAAGTTTTACTTTTAGATTATATTTTTTGATATTTTTTATTTTCCCATAAGTTTTAAATATTCTTTAATTTTGATGAATTTTCTTAAATAAAATAAATACGATAAATCTAATTTTTTTCTGCAAATTTGTCTTACCATTAAACAAAAAAGGAAAGTTGATGCTTTTATCTAGGTACTCAATTTTAGATAAACTTTAGTTGGTGAGTTTTAGACAATTTTATTTTTATTTTTAGATTTTTCTAGATATTGTTATTTTTATTATATTTAAATTTAGATATTTTTTTGAAACTCCATGAAACAAAACCATTATTTTTTAAATAAAATAAACTTGATAATAAAATTTTTTGTTGCAGATAGGACTCTTTTGTTGCAGAACTCTTTGTTGCAGATAGGACACCGATGTCCCCTTATATATATTTTTTCTGACTCTCTAGTTACAAGCAAAAATTTATTTCGGTATTTTTAATTATGGAAAACAGTCTAATAGTTTCTTAAAAAAAACTGTTAGATTATCGGAATTAAATTTGCTCTGTGATATGAAATCCAGAAAAATAAGTTAATTTTTTTTTTCCATTCGTATTTAAAAATTTATCAATAACAAATTTTTTTGCAAATTGAAGAAATTTCAAAGATGAATGACTGTTTTACTTAGATCTGGATAACTTCTAATAAGTGCAAATTTGAAAAAAATTATTGTTTGGAAGTGAGCCGTGATTGGATGATTTTACATTGAACGCAGATAAAGACACCGGAGTTTCATACTGTATTTTATAGCCATAAATTATTACAATGCCAAATATAATAATTTCACTTAATTTGACCTAAATAAATACAAAAATAAAAAAAAATTATTAAAATTTCTGCTTCAAATGGCTAAAACCAATTTTCCCCCCACAAATTTCGTCTTAAGTTAATCAAAGAAGAAACGTTTAGCAATTTGTCCAGGATTAGATAAACTCCACTTTAAATCATTGGGGTAATACAAACAAAATGGATATTTCATTCAGTTTTCGATGCAAAATGCTTTCATTATTTTGATACATGAAAATATATTTGTATTTATTCCATTTCCACTGTCATTATACATAAGTAAAATATATATTAAATGAAGTGCCCCCCAGAAACTTCGAAAACAGAAATAGAATTCCTCCTGTGAATCCCAAGTCAAAACTTTGATGGTGTTCCCATTTCCTTGGATAAAAGAAGAAATAAGATACATAGAAGGATTCGGATATCATTTTTGTGATGTGAAATATGAATCGAAAAATTCCCCTGTTTCTTATGGCTATCAGCAGCCGTGTTTCCTGAAGTTTAATGGTGGTATAAATTTCCCACCACTGACAGTTTAAAATACTTTATTTAGCTCAGAAGAGAAAAAGTTTTGACCTCTTTTCTCAATTTACTCTTAATTTATATAGTTTGGTAAAATGTTTTAGAAAGTTTTGTTTCGTTTACGTCTTTGCGTGGGAGTTTTGTTTCAAATGTTTAGTTAAATCTGTAACTAATAAATTATTGCTACTAATATTGAATGGTGCGTGTGAACTTATAACTCGGTCCACTTTGACGTGAACTTGATTAAAAAAATATTAAGTTGTTAAAAATATAATAGGTGCAAACTTCATCAGTTTGCAAACTAGTTCTTGTTTAATTTTTAAAACTTTTTTTTTAATTTGAAAAAAAATATTTCTAAAACTAATGAGCAACACATGAAATATGTGTAATCTTGAAGTTCAAAAATTGTGGCTCGTAGATTGGGTTTCAGCATTCCTAATCCGGCTTGTAGTATCCGGACTGACGCATGAAGTAATTGTCCTTTTAATTGAAACTACGTAATTGTAAAGGACAGAATTCAAAGTGTAACGGAATCGTTTGGATAGTTTAGAAATTTCGAAAACAGAAACAGAATCCCTCTTGTGCATCCAAAGTCATAACTTTGATGGTCCTCCCATTCCCTTGGATAAAAGAAGAAATAAGATACGTAAAAGGATTCGGATTTCATTTCTGTGATGTGAAATATGAATCTAAAAATTCCTCTCTTTGGATATCAGCAAACGTGTTTCCTGAAGTTTAATGGTGGTATAAATTTTACACCACTGACAGTTTAAACTACATTCTAAAACAAACAAAAAAATCGACGCACCAAGAACGAATTGTCCGATTGAAACGAAAATTGGTGGATAGGAAGACAATGTATAGAATAGTAAATGATTAAAATTTCAGAACAATTGAATAATTTATTGCAGAGTTACAGTTACAAGTAAAGTAAGGTGTTGACCCGCCTCTAGCCTGGATACAAGCTGCCACACGGCGTGGCAAAGACCGATAAAGCTCCCGGAAGGTCTCTTGCAGTATTTCCTGCCAAATTCCATCCTATTGTCGAACGAGGTCATCAGCATTCCGTTCCAGATGCAATCGTCTTCCCATCATATCCAAGGCATGCTCGATGGGAGAGAGATCTGGTGATCTGGCAGGCCAAGGAAGTGTTTGACAAGCTTGCAGACAGCAAGGTGCCGTATTTACACGTGCATGCAACACGTAGCATACGTTTACATATCAACACGTGCCGTATGTGGTCTGGCATTGTCTTGTTGGAAAAACCAGCCCAGGGTGCTGCAAAAGGAACGGTAGCAAAGCAGGTCTTAGGATGTCGTCGACGTACCGCTGTGCACTAGGTGTTCCTCTAATGACGACCAAAGGGGTCCGGCTGTCAAAGGAAATGGCACCCCAGACCATAATGCCTTGTTGAGGGCCGGTGTGGCNTTGTCCGATTGAAACGAAAATTAATGGATAGGAAGACAATGTACAGAATAGTAAATAATTAAAATTTCAGAACAATTGAATAATTTATTGCAGAGTTACAGTAACAAGTTCAGTAAGGTGTTGACCCGCCTCTAGCCTGGATACAAGCTGCCACACGGCATGGCATAGACCGATAAAGCTCCCGGATGGTCTCTTGCTGTATTTCCTGCCAAATTCCATCCTATTGTCGAACGAGGTCATCAGCATTCCGTGCCAGATGCAATCGTCTTCCCATCATATCCAAGACATGCTTGATGGGAGAGAGATCTGGTGAGCTGGCAGGCCAAGGAAGAGTTTGACAAGCTTGCAGACAGCAAGTTGCCGTATTTACACGTGCATACAACACGTAGCATACGTTTACATATCAACACGTGCCGTATGTGGTCTGGCATTGTCTTGCTGAAAAACCAGCCCAGGGTGCTGCAAAAGGAACGGTAGCAAAGTAGGTCTTAGGATGTCGTCGACGTACCGCTGTGCACTAGGTGTACCTCTAATGACGACCAAAGGGGTCCGGCTGTCAAAGGAAATGGCACCCCAGACCATAATGCCTTGTTGAGGGTCGGTGTGGCGTGCAATAGTGAAGGCAGGATCCCCCCTGCGCCCTGTGCGTCTCCAAACACGTCTTCGATGATTGTCAGGACAGAGTTGGAAACGGGATTCGTCGCTAAAGACTATACGTCCCCAGTCGGCATCATTCCAGCCATATCTGTTCAAAACATTCGTGCATATGAAATTTCAAAACTAATCGGATGATTACTTCTTGGTGCTTCGATTTTTTTGTTATAGAGTGTACTTCATTTAGCTCAGTAGAGAAAAAGTTTTCTCAATATACTCTTAGTTTATATAATTTGCTAAAATGTTTTAGAAAGTTTTGTTTTAAGTGTTTGTGTAGGAGATTTGTTTCAACGGTTTAGTTAAATCTGTAACTAATAAAATATTGCTACTAGTATTGAATGGTGACTTTGTAGTTATAGCTCGTAGTAGACACGAACTTGATGCGTAAAATACTTGGTTGTTAAAAATCTTATTCCTTCATTTTAAATTTCATGAGTTTACAAAATAGTTCTTGTTTTTTTTTTCAAACTTTTTCTAATTTGAAAAAAATTTGCTCTATATACTTTTTTTTCGAATTTTCGAATTTTTTCAAATTAGAAAAATATTGAAAAAAAATTCAAAAAAAAGTATATAGCGCAAATTTCATGAATTTGCAAACTAGTTCTTGTTTTTTTTTCAAACTTTTTCTAATTCGAAGAAAATATTTCAATATTTATTAGTTTCAAAAATACATAATTTATTTATTTAAATTTATTAAATTTTGAAATACTGTCATCAGATTTAAAAAAAGTTTCAAAATGAAGCAATAACTAATTTGTAAACTCGCGAAGTTTGCCACTATCTATTTAAATTTTTTTTAAATAAACAAGTATTTTAAAAGTAAAGTTTCTGTATACAGCGATTATAAGCTCCAAGCCACTATGAGCAAGATATGAAACATGTGTAGTCAGAAAGTTAAATTTCAAACTTTTTTTAATTTTTTTTAATGGCGGCCACTTGGAACTATTGTCCATTGGCCACAGAAAGTGCCAGAACTGCTAACTCTTCTTTCGTTACCCAGTGGGCACCTGTGGCGAAGCCACGGCGATGGAGCAGCATCGCCCACGTCACACTACCACAACCCGTTTATAGGGCCGGTCACATTCACACACAAAGGAGAAAGGACATAGAACGCAGATAGAGAGAAAGAAACATCCATGCCTTGCCCGGGATTCGAACCCAGAACCTTTCTGATGGAAGGACAGTTCCTTGCCCCCTACACAGGCCGGTCGACTATATTTCAAACTATGTAATTTTGAATGAAAATATCCAAATTTTAACGGAATTGTTTAAATAGATTTAGAGAAATAAAAAAATTAAAACTACCTTTTTCTGCAATCTTGCTACCCTCTAACTAGTTTGCAAACCTCGTTCAAATTTCGTATTCTGTCATTCTCTGTAGTCTGTTGCGTACACTAGTGCCGTAGATACACCGGACTAATTCCTTAAACAAAAAAGTTTACCAAATTTAAACTGCACTATGTTGAACTTCCAGCAGACAAATTGGTCAAAATACTAGAAATGTTTTACTATAGGAGGTCAAAGTGACTAGAAAAAAAATTGCAACTCAAGTGTTTTCCAAAACCTTGCCTCTAAATTAAGCCTATACTAATGTGGTCTCGACCCTTGGGACTTGGGGAAGGAGGAGAAGTTTGATCAGTCCTTCATGCTAAAATCATTCAATATCATTGGTGAGATCCATAGAGACTTTTAAACTTTTACGAGGATTTTGAAATATTAATGAGTAGGAAAATGTATTCCTACTTAGCTGTTGAAAATACTAAGTGCAATTTTTTTCGTCATTCCTCTGTTTCTTACACTTCTTATGCTGTTCCATCTACTTTAGATCTGTAGCTTTCCAAACCTGATTCAATATATAATATCAATTTTTTATACATTCTTAGAATAGCATTTTATTTTCAAATTTATTCGAAAATTCTTAAAATAACTATTATTCTCTAGCTACACTGATATTCAAAATTAAGACTGCATATTTTGTTGAATTTTCTTGAAAACAACTTAGTGAAATGTAAAACTTCTGCTTCGAAACAAACAAATATCGTATGCGTCAAACTGTAAGTTTATACGTGTGAGGGGGTAGTGCTAGTAGGGGAAATAAACTTTATAAGCGTGCGTGTAAAATCTGCATTTTGTTCATTCGTACATCTTGGCAAATTTCTTGGCCTTTTTGCAGCAATCTTAACCGATTCTTTCAGTTTAATTCCAAACAACAAATATCAGTAACCACCAACGCTTAGGTGAAGTGGTGAATAGCGGGGAGACTTGAAGCAGGCCAGTCTCAAATCCAAATTTGTAGAGAATTAAATTTAACGTCCAGCGTCGTGTACTATTTAGGGAAGTAATTCCAGAATTCCGGATCTGTCGAGAAAAGGATTGGCGTAGGTCGACCAAGAAGCTCAATGGCCAACGAAGTTTGGTATTGGTTGTTTACAGTGAGGCGTAAGAGGTATGCTACAGCTTTTTTATTCTACCGTGACCTCGATGCGACCACAGGAAAGCCGAGTTTCAAGGATTATTGTTTCCAGAAGTCTTCATGAGATTGGTTCGTTTACAAGAAGACCTGCTGTTTGCAACCCGCTGACTTCTTCCAACAAAAATTCGTTTAGGATGGTGCAGAGATCATAGAGATTAGAGAGTTAAACAATGATCGAATGTTCTCTTCACTGATGAGTCCCTCTCCTGTCTGACCACTGACTCTTGGCGTACTTTCATATGAATAGAACCAAGGATCCGCTACCTGTTCTCTAATGTCCGAGAAATCGTCCATTACGACTTTCGAGATTTATTGCTCTAGGCAGGCATATTTCTTTATACCAGCATTCCGCTCCATATCTTTGAAAGACGTATTGTGACTGATGTGTGGCATATATATTAGGTCTTGAAGCCCTATGTTCACATTTTCCGAAGTGTAGTGGGTTCTGAATTCATTTTAATGAATGACAGTGAGACCCTTTTCTGAAAAATTAAGGTATTCACCGGATTATTTGGCCAGCCTAATCTCGAAACATCAGCCCAATAGAACATATCTGGGAAACGTTAAGGAGGGCACTTGCAAAACATAACCCAAGAACTATCCAGTGTCTGAAAACAGCGTTACTGAAAAAATGAGACAAAACTGTCACAAAAACTTATAACTTATCTTATTTCCAGTATGAAATCACGATGTGAGGGCTTTTTCCATTAAACCATTTTTTATTCAATTATGTACTACTCTTTGACAAAATCTGAAAAAGATAAGTTTTACGCACTTTCATGCGTGTGCATCATTTAAATATTTAGTGCACTATTAAAATGTTTTTATTTTTGTATTACATCAACCTGTATTCAAAGCAAATTTTATTAAATATGTTTTGCAGTTCTAGAGATAATGTGGACCAAATATAAAAATTCTCTTGATTCTGAACAGCATAAAATATATTCGTGTTTTTTAAGACAAATGAAGGCAAATCTGAGTAAGAAATTTAACTTAAGAACTTCAGAATGCATAAATGTTTACCAGTGAAACTACAGTTTGCTAAATAAATTTGCGAAAGCTTTCAAACTTCTTAGTTTCTCAATTATTTTTTTTCAAAAGTTTATTTATAAAAAAGGCCGTTCAATCAAAGAACACTATTTTCAAGCTTGCATTGCTTTTAATTTACAATTATGCTGTGTTTTTTTCCTTTTAATTTTTTAAAAGTAAATTTGCAAAAGCCTTGCCTTTTTTACTACATAAAATATCTCTGGCTTCAAAAGCAAGCGCCTACTTTTAATTGCGTCTTTGAAAAGAGCAGAGAAATATATTTTGCGAACACTAACTAAATAAGCTGCTTGTTTGGTTTAAAAAATTTTTTATGTCGAAAATTTGTCTTTTTTTCATCTGACTTTAAATGAGACATTCATCAACTGAGTTATTTGACTATGTTAGTGTCATTTCCTGCCGTAAATTTGATTACTTCGAGTCTACAATTAAATTAAGTGTGCTGTTCATTTGAAAGTAATTTGTCATTCCAGTGACTGCGATTACTTTTTCAAATTACTTTACTTAACAACTTGGAAAAAGAATTATTAAGAAACAAAAAGAAATGCCCATTATCTTGAAATAGTTGGTTATGAAGAGCTAGTTAATGTTTAATCAAATCTAATTGATTTTCATTATGTTTGCGTTCTTACTTATTATTTTCCAGTCTGAGTTAATTATTAAATTTATTATTACTTCAGACGAATAGAATGAACAGTTTCTCCTGAAATGATCAAATTTTTAAAATATGGACTATAAAATTGAAATTAAGATTAAATAACAATGCTTGTGGTAGAAAGATGTGCACGAGTTAAACCTTTGACACAGATGCGACGCCGGTATCCCTTTTATATATATTTTTTCTGACTCTCTAATAGTAAAATTATATTTTGTTATTTTTTTTGTTATAAGTAATAGTTTAATAGTTATTAAAAAATCTGTTAGATTATTAGAATTTTATTTTCATTAAAATAAAAAATAAGTAGTCAATTTTTTTCCATTCATATTCAAACATTTATCAATAATTGTTTTTGTAAATTAAGGAAATTTCAATGATAAATTTCTGTTTCTCTTAGATCTAAATAACTGCGAATAAGTGCAAATTTGAAAAAAAAATATATTGTTTGGAAGTGAGCCATGTTTGGAAGATTTTACCTTTAATGCAGAAAAAGACACCAGTGTTTCATGCTGTATATTGTGACCATAAATTATTAAACACTAAATTTAATAATTATAACTCTTATTTTGACCTACATTAATACAATAATAAAAAAGTGTAAAATTTTGCTTTAAAGGGTTAGTCATTATTTTTAAAATTAGGGGGGGGGGTTAAAATTGAAAATACAAGTCACAGCTAAATATATCAGCAACAAAACATATCAGCTCTATACATATTAGCAACAAAAGTATTTTTGATTTTTTCTACAGTGCATAAAAAGAATTAATTTAAGCAATTTATGGTCCATCTAACACAAAGGCTTAAGTTGAGTTACTATTAGCTTAAAATGACTGTTTTTTAAACTTCTAAGATAATATGTCCGTTCAAATATGGGCATTCAAGATATGGTGAATTTCTATTTTTTTCTCTCAATAAACTACAATACTGTCAGTAAGATATTAATAAATGCAACTAAATAAATATACAAAAAAATTTAGATTATTTTGAAAGCTTTAAATTTGATGAAATTTTTTGGTGCAAATTGTCATGTTTCCAAAGAATCACCCATATNGTAGTGTATATATATATATATATATATACTGTTTCCAGCCTTAATTTCATTTTCTTTCTATTTCGTTGTGTAAAATATTACCGTTTCAAAAATAATTTCTGAAAATGCACGTGCCTGAAGCGTTTTCTTCTAAACAATAATTAACTTAATCTTAATCTTTCTAAGAAGAAGTACATAAAAGATGTTAAATTTTTTTTAATACTTTTGATCCTCTATTTCTCTTTGTCTCAAAGTGTCATACTTCGTGTTGCTCTCCACACCCTTTTTTCACTTGTCAAAAATAGCATATTTGCAAGTCAGAAGCAAAGTGATACGTCATAGATCATATTTTAAATTCCATTTTTGAACTCTTGAATTATTCTTTCAATAACACAATGATTGTAACAATATACTTAAAATTTTGATGGAGAAATATAAAAAAAAACGAAACAAATAATATACAAATATTAATTCTGTTTATTTTAATTGTTTTTTTCAAATAAAATATGTAAAACCTAACTTTTTGTTACACTCTCCGTCTTCTTTTATCACAAAATTTTACAGTCTTTCAATCGTAACATCATTCGCTGGCAGCTCTAAATTGATTACTTAATAATAATAATCCTAACTTAAATAATTTTACGTAATGATAACTTTATAACGGATCTTTGTCGTATAAGTGATCTTCAGTTCGTAAAACTGTGCTGTAATATCTCACCAAATTTGATGTTTAGCTATCCTAAAAATTATCTGAAGGAGCACCATTTTTTAGGTTAACGAAAACCAAGTCTTCATATAAAAGTGTAAATAGTGTTCATATACCTTGAGATTCCAAAAGTGTAAAAAACGTTCACATAAAAGTAGAGTAAAAGGACATTCTAGATATTTCACTACACCAAGAAATATCTTTGATGTTGGTGTAGTGGAGCCATGTAAAGTAGTTGCTGCCAGATTTGGTGATCAGATACCCAAAAATATTTTACAGTGTACTTTTATTATTCGTAAAAATAATTTAATTAATTTTCATGTGTATCATATCTTACTGCAATTGTAAATTTTAGACTTACTTAATAGTAAACATAAAGGAGGTTATTTTACTCCAATTAGTGTAATTCTAGGTCTTACACTATACTAAGGACTATTCTTGGTGTCCGTGTAGTGGAGCATCATAATGGTTTAAAGTAATTGCCGTCATTTTGGGTTTTTCGATATACCGTTTTTGGGTTTTTCTATTTATTATCACAAATTTTTTCCTACAGTGTACAGCTTATCAGATAGAATTTCCAACTCATACAGACATAATAGAAGGTATTTTATGGGACATAGTTAAGTACTAAAAACTCACCAATGATCATGATTGTTTTGAACTAATTTTTGCTTTTTGGTGATAAACAATTTGACATACAGGAATTAAAATTTCTCCTTTCAAAGATTTTAAACCTTTTTACCGTTCACTATTTCTGTGGAACTAAATCTAAGTTATTTTACAAACATGATTTCGCAAATTTCGTGATTCTACACTGACAAAAAAAGTATTATCAAAACTACCATAATAAGATAACTTTTACCGTGTGTCTGGCACTTTGGGAATGCCAAAAATCACGGTAATTTTTTCCGGGCGCTTTGTTAATTTGGTAAAATTAACAAAAAAAATGCTATTTTAAAATATTGTGTTAAATTTTGGTAAATTTTTTAAATTTTGGCAAGTATTATTATGATACCTTAGATCATGCCAAATAACATTTATTTGTTAAAATATATTTTCCGTTTTGTATTTCTACTTATTGTGTAGTAATAAGAACTATAATTTTGAAAACTAGAATTTCCAATAAACCGTTAACATAACATTTTTTTAAATATTGTTTAATTTCATTTTATACCAAAATTATGTTTTTTTTTCACTGAAAAGGTTTTTACCATTCAATAATATAATTTTAACAGAATTTTTTTTCCGTGTTTTGCAATAAAATTTAAACGGAAAAATTTTTTTGGGTTAACTTTACCCGCAAAAGTGCTTTTGAATTCTTATACAGTTTTTTTGTTGTTGTTGACTCTCTAACAGGGGCACCGTATTAGGTGGGCCAACGTNAAACACATGTACGATCAACTATGTTTTTAAGCATGTACCAATAATCTGAATATATTTATATAGTAATTTACATGTTGCATTTATTTATTATTATTGTTTATAAGATGCAGCATACCAAAACACTTCAGTGTAATTCTAGGTCTTACACTATAATAAGGACTATTCTTGGTTTCCGTGTAGTGGAGCATCATAATGGTTTAAAGAATTGCGGTCATTTTGGGTTTTTTGATATACCGTTTTTGGGTTTTTCGATTTATCATCACGCAATTTTTTTTTTACAGTGTACAGCTTACGAGGTAGAATTTCCAACTCATACTGACGTAATAGAAGGTATTTCATGGGATATAGTTGAGTATTAAAAACTCACCAATGATCATGATTGTTTTGAAATAATTTCTGCTTTTTGGTGATAAACAATTTGGCATACAGAAACTAAAATTTCTCCTTTCAAAGATTTTAAACTTTTTTACTGTTAATTATTTCTGTAGAACTAAATCTAAGTTATTTATTAAACATGATTTCGCAATTTTCTCGATTCTACACTGTCAAAAAAAGTATTATCGAAACTACCATAATAAGGTAACTTTTACCGTGTTTCTGGCTCCTTGTAAACGCCAAAAATCATGGTAATTTTTTCCCGGCGTTTTGCTAATTTGGTGAAATTAACAAACAAAATTCTATTTTAAAAAATTGTGTTAAATTTTGGTAAATGTTTTAAAATGTTAGTTTTGTTTTGCTTGGTAAATGTTAGATTTATTATGATATCTTAGCTCATGGCCATATAACATTGATTTGTTAAAATTTATTTTTAGTTTTGTATTTCTACTTATTGGGTACTGATAAGAACTATAATTTTGAAAACTAAAATTTCCACTAAACCGTTAACATAAAAATTGTTTAATTTCGTTTTATACCAAAATTATGTTCTTTTTACCGAAAATGTTTTTACCATACAATAATGTAATTTTAACGGAATTTTTTCTCCCTGTTCTGTGATAAAATTTAAACGAAAAAAATGTTACTCGGTTAACTTTATCCATAAACATGCTTTTGAATTCTTATATAAATTATGATTACTACAAAAACTCTCAGAATATTTTTCACTAAATGACATTACTTTGCAATACCGCTTCTTAACAATACCATACTTAGAAATACCAAAATGTACTTCTAAATATCCCTTAAGAATTTCATATTCATTAATGCCTAAATTTTATTGTAAGATTGAACATATTTTATTAAATAGTAACTGTAACTTACTTACTGTCTAAAAATAACAAAATACCTTTATCTTAAAATGCTAAAAGTCAGGGCATTTTTTTAATAATATAATGACGCCGAGACACTTTAATTTTTAAGTCTTTACTTTTAAATGATAATCAAGATCTAAAACATATCAGTATACGGAATATTATTAATACGTATTACTGATATGTATAAGGAAATAAGGGATAAAATAAAAAATTTTCTCTTAAATACCGTCATAAGTTTTATTAATTTTATAGTATGCAGTGGAAAATGTCTGGATTTTCTTTGTATATTTATAAGCACGACATATAGTTTTTCGGCCCAATGAGTATGCATGCAACAGTAAGACGACAGTTAAATATTTATGACAAAATGAGAAATAATTCTTTTTCCTATCAGATTTCGCTCAGTGAACACAAAATTTTTAGGAGCTCTAGTGCTTTATTAATTCTGTTAATTATAATAATTTCCAATAAATATTTCTCTTTTTTTCCAATTTACAAGTTAATGAAACTATAAAACTTTTTGTGCGGAAAATTATCACGGTTTTTATGGGAAGATGAATATAAAATTTCAGACTTGTAAAAATGGAAGAAATAAAATTTGGAAAAATGAATCTTCAAAGTAACTTCGAACAAATTCAAACCAGTGTTTCAAATCTGAAATGAAGTCTTCTTTCTTAATCAATAATAACATTCGGATGAAGTTAAATAACATAAAACGAGCAGAAAATACTACAGAAACAGGCATATTTCAATTACGGTTCTATAGTCCTCGTAGCTGTTAAAATACAGAATAATAAGAACTAAGGTACATAAGAATGCTAAATTACAACAAGGACAAATTGGGAATTGACCATCGAGATAGGAAAAGAGGGTAAGCTTGAACGAGATAGTGAATTAGATGACAGAAAGAAAAAATTTCTTTTTTATTTATACATCTTGTAACAGTTGGTTCTTTCACCTATATTCTCCGTTTTGCCTATTTCTTGTATCCTTCTATTTCTTCTTCTTTTTTTTCTGATTATCTTGTTCAGGCTTATTTACCCTACATTATTGGTCAACCTCGATATTTTTTCATTATTTTAATTTCTTTGTATTTTTCTTCTGCGCCGTTGTGTTCCTTTTTTTCATTTTGTGTTTCGACATTAAAGACGCCTCTTGATCCGAAAATGTTGTATATCTCTGTTTTTATTATATTGTATAAGGTTTTATTGTTTTTTCGCCTTATTCACATATTTTATTTCCGCTAAAGGGCATAAATAAGTTATTCTGAGGACAATCTATATATTTTGCATTTCGTTAACGCTAGTGTATTAAAGTGCATCCCGTTAAAGGTGAAACGTGAAAGTGTCAAAAACTATTATATTTCTCAATTTACTTTGGTAATTTAAAGATTTTTCTTTAGGCACACGTAATTCCACTCATTACCTTCTCGTCACCCGTTATAAATGATTATTAGCTCCTGTTTTTGCGTTGAAAGTAACGTTACTGTACACTTAAATTGACATAAAGTCGTTTAATTTCCGATATCTAAAGAGTCAAGTTAATACAATCATACAATTTATAAATTAGTTGATAGAACCGATCTTCAAATGATTAAAAAAATACAGTGCAAAGAATCTAATAGTTTTAAATATTGTTACATTAAAGTTAATTTGAAATAAATAAATGAATGAGTAAATTAAAAAAAAATTTGAAATCTAAGAAATCAAGATAACACAATCAAATATCAATAAAGTAATAAATAGGATTAAATTAATTTTAAATAAAAACAATCAGCGAAAAAAGACGCTAACGTAACCAAGCTAAAAGTAGATGGGAGAGGTGGAAGTAGAAGGGAAAAACTATATGAGAGAATATCGTCAATGTAGCAAAAAAGCGGAGAACTCTTGATTCTACACTTGAACGGATCAATCAAGTTCATGAACGGACTAGGTAGGTTAAGTGCAATTTAACGATTTTCAAACCTTATTGATAATATATATGTTACCGGCAAAGTTTGAAATCCGGCATTCTATAGAATGCCTAGGCATTGTATATATAAAACTAGCCGGCACAATGAAACGATTTATATTTCACACATTTCCTAGGTATTCTGCAGAATGCCAAGAGAGAAACTGGCAAGGTATAAAATCTTCTGTGGCTATGCTAGTAAAGGTGATGAAATAGATATTTTGTGCAATATTTGTTTCTAAACTGAAAATAATATTGTGACCTAAATGTGAATTTTTTATGTGAAAATTTTGTTTCCCTTCATAAAAAAGGTATAAATTATGTTTTGTACAACTTTAATTTTTTTTTCGAATTTTGAATCAATTTTTTTAATGGTACTCTCATTATTGTCTTAGAATAATATTTTAATTTTTGAGAAATGCACACCAGTTACATAATAACATCATCAGGATGTTTCTTTTCATACTTTGCTTAAATAGCATTTGTCATTCTATAGAATGCCTAGGTATTATATACAATTTCTAGAGACAGTACGTAATACTTCTCATATTTCATAAATTGCCTAAAAACATCCTGCAATATATACAATGTCTAGGCATTCTATAGAATGCCGGCGTTTCGTACTTTGGCGGTAACATACAAATATATACTTAACTCAAAGTTAATCCGTCGGCTTTACTTGAATAATTATAAGGGGTGAAAGATTATATTTAAATTACTTTATTACAATAATTCTGATTAATTCCTTTAATTCGATAATTGGATGCATTATTTAGATTCTAAGGATCAACTGAATTACTAAAATAAATTCTTTACTCGAAATCTTTTAAACTTTATTAAAATTTTAAAATTCTAAATAGAATCACGTTTTTATTAAAGTGATTACATTCAAATTAAATGATTACAATCACTTTTGTTACAATGATTCTAATTAATTCAATAAATTAGAAAGTTGGATACATTATTTTGATTCTAAGAATCAACTGAATTACTACGTCAAATTCGTTATTCGAAATCTCTTAAACTTGATTAAAATTTTAAAACTCAAATTAGTATCACTTTACATCTCCTTTTAATTCTGAACTGATTATAAACAAACATATTTTTTTTCCTGTTATTCTCGCACAAAACTTTCTATCGCAGGAAAATTACGAAAAAAAATGAAATTTCTATAGTATGTCAACATCAGCTGTTCTATCCAACAGCGAAACTTGTTTATTATTTTGCCTTTTTTCGTCGCCAATATGTGGCTCGTCGAAAGAGAAAAAACTATCAGAGTGGCTTTCCGTTCGCCATAAATTTAGAAGGATTTGGCTAATTCCCCACGTCAACATCTTAAGAGAGAAAGTTGGGATTTTTGGGGATCTGTATGCATCTAAATTCGAGGTAGCGCCTCGTAGTCCGCTTATTTTGACATACTTGGTTAGTTTAAGTGAGGATTTATGCTCCTTGTGAGCTATTATGCAATATATTCTCAATGAATCCTTTTTTAAAAATTAATTATTTTTTTTTAGAAACTTAAGCCAAAATATTGGGTTGGCAACTAAGTTACTCCGCTTTTTTTTAAATTTCAGAATTTCTTCTGTCAATAAATGTTTGTTCTAAAAAGTTTTAGGTTACTTACAAGAGGTTGATTTGTATTGCAATCTATGTTTTGTTTTCTTGCTCGAGTTATGATCATTTTCAGATTATTTAAATGGAAATGGATATTAGTAGTGAGAAAAAGGAGCATATCTTTAGTTTAAGTCATGGTTCTCAGTCCGCAGAAGCTGTTTGTGATAGTTGTGCTGTGTATTGAGAGGATGCCATAGCTAAAAGCGCCGTTCATGATGTTGTTTCTAATAAAACTTATACAAGTCTAAACCACCACCCATTGTCTTTCTTCGAAATAAATCAGGAAGGTGTGCCTTTCGCTTGACAAGAGAGCATCGCAAAGGTGAAAGCATTTTTCAGCTAAGAATCCCACGGGTAGATGGAAGCACCACTCATTCGTGAGCCTACTTCTTGATCTGAAGGGGAAGGACATTTTCTCCAGATCCCTGTACTCTTGGTAGTGCTCAGCAACCAACCACAGGACTTTCGATTCCTCAGATTTTACAAGCCCATATATCGCAAGTACTCTGTGAGTCTTAGCGGAGTCAAGAATCAAACCTAAGCCCTTCCAAACTGATGTCCGATTTTCTAACCACTGGGCTATTAAGCACCCACCGTTCATGATTGATATGCTGGGTTTAAAAATGGAAATTTTGACAGTCTGGCTGTCCAGTTGGTTGGGATAGTGGATAATGATTGTTTTTGTACAAATATTTTCGTCAGACGAAACCGATTAAAACATTATATGCTCCCACATACTAAAAATTTTAAAAATTATCAGGAACTTGGTTACTAACTCATTATCAAATGTTATATACTTAACATCCTTACATGTCAGAATTATAAATTTTATATAAAATTTAAAATTATTACTTAGAAAATTTGCTTCTAATATCTGGTAAATATCTGAATTTCAAAACCATTTCTCATATCTGATCTGATCTTTAAAACGTCACCTGCGGACCACTGGTAGCCCGCTGTTTATCTCATTCAGTTTCAAAAAATGATCTGTCTCTATATATAGAAATATTTCTCTTATGTGGCTCCATAAACCCGGTTATAACTTTATAGATTGGCAAGACTATAGTTATTATTCATTTTGTTTGGTGACCTTAAGTATAATACAAGTATGGTTTGTCTAAAATAAGAACTCCCCCAGACATTTGTCTGAACCTGTGGTGCTGACTATGGTAACGAGGTGTGACAATATCAAGTAGGGGTGCGGGGTTGGGTCGGCGAGAGAAAGGGAATCTCTTTCTTCAGTCTATTGTGTTAGTCCTAGAGTGAAGCTACCCTCCCTAAAATGAGCCCTTCTTGTTTCCATAGCACCAGACGACCTCTGACTTTGTGGCGGTAGGAGTTCTTAGCTTAGACAAACTACAGTGTTAACAAATTAGTTATTAAGTATTTATTATTAGTTTTGTTTGGTGTCCCATAATAATTATATAAGTAGTGTTAACAAATTAATTATACCTAAAGTATTTATTTATTTTCTTTGGTGTTCTTAAGCAATAATTTAAGTAGTGTTAACAAATTAGCTATACATTAAGTAATTATTATTCAATTTGTTTGGTAATCTTAAGTGATTTAAGTAGTGTTAACAAATTAGTTATACATTAAGTATTTATGTAGTTTCATTTTGTTTGCTTGTCTTAAACAATAATTTAAGTAGTATTGAATAGTTAGTAATACGTTAAGTGTTTATTTAGAATAATATTGTATTTTTATAGAAATAAAAACTTAGTTGTGAAATGATTATTTAAATTTATTTTTGATCCTTTCTAAAATGGCTGTAGAAATTTTAAACATAAATGGTGCTATGGTGTCGCTTACTGTCATACCAATTATTGGTGACAGAGCTTGTTTTCTAACACAATCGTTACCGAGTAGTCTGTGTTGGCAAAACAGATCTAGTGGTAGCAAGATGCAAAGTATTAACTATTTTTGAAGAAAATATGATATTTTCTCCCTAAAATAACATATTGTTTATTGAAATAAACTTATAGTGAAACTTTAAAACTAAAATGGTAACTGGCTAAGAAAAGAACATTTAGCTTTTATTTTTGCCGATTATCACTTTTCAATGATGCATACAGCATAACCACCAATTTCCGGCTGCCAGTGGATCAAATTAAGCAATAGCATATATATAATGGTATACTTAATTTATGGTTCGAGAGGTGCGTAAGGAAGTAGTACAGCACATAATGGGACTTCGGTATTTTTTTTAAAAATATTATCTCACACCATTGATAGGAATAATTTTAATATTTCTGCCTAGTATGCTGAAATGTCCTGAAATCTATACTTATGGTGGTTTGTGTGATTTAATGACTGTCGGACAGATTTTAAGTTATTACTAAAATTCAACGTATAAAAAACTTTGAAAATATCGCGGACGCAGTTAAAATTGAAATCAAAGTACTTCCGTCGGGTCAACAGCTGGACGGGGAAAAAATTGGTTAATATATTGTTTAAAACCAATTAAGATTTACTATTGAGGGAGGAGTTACAGAATTGGAATACATTAATACAATTGTGCTGCGCATTTGGCTTGGTTACCATTAAAGTTTATATGTTGTGCTAGATAATAGTGAAAGGTGATCAAGTTAGTCCTCATAGATGACTAGTTTGAAATATAAAAAAAAGGTGAAATAACAATTATTTCTGAAAATAACTATTAGTTTAATTTTCGTTATTGATTCTATGTTTATAATGTAACGAATTAATTGGTTTTCTTGGTATCAAATCCGTAATGATGAAGCACTAAGCGTTTCAATTTAGTCAAAATTTCTTAAGAAAAGCATTTATTAGGAAATATGTTATCTCATTTCTACAAAACATCTCTCACAAATAACGTCATTCGCCTTTAATACCAAATTTTTTTAGACATGTTTATTTTCAAAATGCAGTATAATATTAATAAAGGCATTATGATGTTCATCTTGTGAAACAATATTAAATTCTTATTTCTGCGGAACGCTTTAAAACAGTAGATGCTAAAACAGTAGAAACACTTGAAACTCAAACCGCACCACTCAAATATTTAATCTACGAAAAAAGCGTAGTTGGAGGAGAAAAAACCTACTAAAAAGGGATAGTATTAGAAATAGTTGGTTATGCATCCTGTGGAAAAGCTATTTAAATGCGGATGTGGTAGTCATACAATCGTTACCATGGAAACTGTCGGAAAGTCTTCCAGGATTTCAATAGGCTCGTTTTTTTTCTAAAATTGTTTAAAAGCCAATAACGAAAAACTTTAATAACATATGCATAGTATTCAAAATAAAAATATCGAAAGCAATAGCTAATATATATTTACCGTTACACAGATAAAAGTTTGCGTTTATTCATTCATAAAGTAAATATTGAATAGTAAGTTACGGAAAATTATTCTTTGTTCAATTTTAAATAAAGCTAATTACATAATATACTGGGTTATAAACAGTGACGTACAAACGACAAATATTGTTTTTTTTTTCACTTCACAGAAAGTTCATTTTATAAATATTGAACGTTAAAATGTATTCGTTATGCATAATTTTAAAAATGTATGTTAGCTTTTTGTTGAGAGCAAAAAGAAAAAATTGCAATTTATTTTGAACAAAATATATACGTAAATAGAAAATTAACGAAAAAAAAGTTATATTTGTTAACTTTTGAAAGTTTTAGAAATAATATGCAAGACTTATATTTGATTACAGATATTTATATTTGTTTATGAATTTTCATATTTTTTTTATGTATTTCTTGCTAGCAGCCTCTGGCTACCAGCTACACTGACATCTTAAATAAGTAGAACTTCAAGGATTTCGAGTTTTTAAATCTTATAGTAAAAAAAAAAACTATAAATATAATAAACTCATATTGAGCCACAATGGCTCAGGGTATAGAGCGTTCGCCTTCCAATGAGGTGAACCAGATTCGAATCCCAGCGATGGCTGGTCGATACGAATCCGCATACGGCTTGCGCCGACCACAGTGCTGACGTGAAATATCCTCAGTGGTAGACGGATCATGGGTTAAAGTCCGTTTGCCGTCAGGTTAAACGTGGGACGTTCTCGTGGTCTTCCTCTCCATGTAACGCAAATGCGGGTTAGTTCCTTTAAAAAGCCCTCCACTAAGGCAAATTTCGCCCAATACTTGATCTAGGAGTTCCCTTGTTTTCTGGATTGGGTTCAAAATTACAAGGCTACGGAGTTGAACATTAGTACTCGTAAGCCAAAAATTGGGTCGGCTGTTCAACGAATTTTATAAAAATATAAAATAAACTCATATTGCTTAAGTCAGAGTGAATTTAATTTTTGTCTCTTACATGTTGATTTGGTATGGTGGTGAATTTGTAATTAAATATTAAGTTCAACATATGCTAACATTAAAAAAAGAAATTAATATACTAATTATCTCAATCACGTCATCGATAGATAAAAAAATAAATTATAGCAACTCCGTCAAAATCAAACTATGTACTCTGCTATTACTAATTGTGTGAGCCAATGAATTTCATTTGAGTGTGGTTTTATTCCCCGAATGAAATGAACTTTAACTGCAATAAATATTAAGTGAAAGGAATAAACACATCCAAAACAATAAATTATACATTTAAAAGCAAGCAATGAGCTGAAACAAATAATTTAATTCAATTGTGGTGTTTAGGAACTAAAGGCAGCATAACCATGACGTAAAAAAGTTAAAATCTACCTATACCGTGAGCAAAAAAAATGAATCACCCTGAATATTTTTTGATCTAATAATCGGATCTTTATATTTTAAAACTCAATCTTAATAATTCGAGGGGGTGACCTCAAATTTGAAAATTAATTAGTGCAGACGATATTTTAAGTATGATAGCGTACGTTTTAATCTATAGCAATGAAATTTCTTATTTTTGACGCACACATGGTATCGGAAAGAGGAGATTACAGACCACCCCTTTAAAAATTTGTAAGCTGCTGAAATATATACAATCGAAATAAGTGTTCCCGTTATCGAGTTATTAGCAAATTTACCTATACACTGACCTTTGATTTTGTATATAGCGAGAAAGATGATAGATATTTATATTTATTTAAAAAGTTACGCAAATCGTTATAATGGCAGTCCATAAATTATGTCACACCTTTTTTTCAATATTTTTGATCCCTTTCTCTGTTTTGTCACAAAGTGTCACTACTCCTTCCCCCTTAGTCACAATTATATTACATATTTTTTTCCAATCCCTAATTGATTGACACTCGTCATTCAGGTATTAGTCGGGCATATTTTGTTGGCCACTCTCTCAGGGGCGCCGTATTAGGTGGGCAACCGTTGCTCCCACAATAAGGACAGATAATACAGAGGATGAAAGAATATCCATGCCTTGTCCGCGATTCGAACTCAAGACCTTTCTGATGTTAGGTCAGCTCCCTGACCCTTACACAGGCCGGTCAGCGTATTTCAAAAACAAAAAGTACTGGTAGATCAGAAGCAAAAAGTTATTAATCAGGTTTTTAAATTTGATTTTAAATGTTTACTAAGTGTTTTAGTAACATTTGTGAGCCTACGATGAAAACATTTACCTGATAATCTATGTACTTATAAATAATATTAAGCTTACAATAAACATACTAATTACAGTACATAATATAGTAATAAACTATTACTACTAAAAGGCAATTGAAAACAAAAGCATTTTGGAACTTGAAATAGAACTTGTACAATTTTGATATTACTCTTATTTTCCCTTTTAAGATTGCTTAAATTTTGGGAACGTTTTACGATATTTTTTCTTCAAAGTGTACATGTCATTGAAGATTTTTCTACTTTTCTTTTAATCTTTAAACTTAGACTGATATAAACTTTAATCGACATCATTGTAAAATTAAATAAAACAAAATTCAAGAATAAAATCATTAGAAGAAAATCGCACTTTTATATCTTTTTAAAATAAACATAAAATATAGACATATTTAACATATTTAATTGAAAACACAAAGCAAATAAAAATAACTTTATTTATATTTAGATTCCGGAACAATTAATTCTGAAACTTGAAAACCCAATCACTGGATCAATAGTCATTAAGATCCAATTCTTTTTTTTTTTTTGTACTACACATTGTTGTTTCTATAAAAGCTCTTGTTTAAAAAAAATGCTATTTTTCGGATTAATATAAATTGCGTTTATATTGATTTCGAAAAAGTTGAAGCATTTCGATAATAGGTTATTTTGTTTAACTATTTTTAGAAATAACAATCATTTTTCAAGGGTTTAACACAATATTTTCGAAATTGAAAATTTTTCTTGTGACCATTAGAGAATTTTAGAAATTTATGTTTGACTTCCAAAGTTGCCGAACATAACCTTTTTTTCTGAAACTTTATGATGTTAGTTTTGATATTTGTTTGTCTTTTTCTCTTAACAAATAACTATTTTTTGAAATGTCCAAGGTTGCTCTCAGGATAAAAAATATTGAATTCATTTCTTTGGCGTAATTTATATATATATATATANCGTTTACTCACGGATATTTTTATATAAAAGAAAAAAAAGAAGAAAAAAAACGCCGTTTATTATAACGCCGATACATAAAAACCACTTCTATTTCATAAACGCAATGTTATTTCAGCATCCGTTAGAACGTCCACACTGAAAAATAAATTCCAAATTTGCAATTGAAATTCAATTTTTTTAAATTTTTTTTTTTCGAAAAATAAGAAAAAAAATTATGAAAAAACATAAAGGTTCTCATTAGGAAGCATTCCTTTACGACTGCAAAAGGGACATTTCAAAATAAAGAATAATTATCTAAAGATAAAAATCATTCATTATAATGCATCGATAGTTGTAAAAATTTGAAAAAAAATTTAATTGTAAATGAGTTTAAGATGAAAGAAGAAAATCAGAAGACAAACTTGCAGATAAGAAGTAACATAAAAAAAAAAAATATGTGCTAAAATTAGATATTTTAATCTAACAGCGAAAATTGCTAAGAAGAAAAAATATAATGAATATGCTTTTAGCTTCAGATACAATTTTCAATAAATCAGTTCTACTATAGATTAATATACTTTACAGTTTGTTTTTTAAAGTAATATTTTGATAGGAGTTTTGCAATCCGGGTTTTATTTTGTTGCTGTTGTTAATTTACGTCACACTAGAGCTGCACAATGGGCTATTGGCGACGGTCTGGGAAACATCCCGGAGGATGATCCGAAGACATGCCATCACAATTTCGATCCTCTGCGGAGGGGATGGCACCCCCGCTTCGGTAGCCCGACGACCTACGCGCGAAGTCGAGCACTTTACGGTAGCGCAGTTTAGCGAGGACCAATACCGCACACCCTCGGTCCCTACGCAGACTGATCCAAGTGGTCACCCACCCGCACACTGACCGTAGACAGTGATGCTAGACTTCGGTGATCTGCTGGGAACCGTGTCTTAACGATCAGTCCACTGCGGGACTGGGTTTTATTTTCACAATCGTTCACTATTGCTTATGAGACATATATCTTATATCCCATAGTTTCTGAAGAATTTCTTGTATTTTTAAATAGTTCTTTTCAATATTCTTTTTTTATCCGTTAAGTTCTCAAATATGTATATTTCATAATCTCAGAGTATGTATCACTAGTGTCAATTAGTCAAAATAGAAAACCTAAAACTTTTCCGAAATCTGTGTAGATTTCTTTTTTTAAATGTATCAAAGAAAGTATTATATTTATCTATGTTTATCCATACCTATGCAGGAGTGTGCGCTAAATACGAAATACGACTTTTAAGTCCTTGTCAAGTTACACATAGCTCAAGTAAGAGTTGAACATTATAAAAATATAGCCATGGTGAAGGAGGGATTTGAACTTGCTACGTCCAAGCTATGAAATTATTTTGCGCAGTTGAAAATATGACATTTTTGCATTTAATGTATTCAGCTTTCATATATTTCAATTGCTGCAATTTAAAGTTTAAACAGCTGTTTTTAAATTTGTTCGTTATTTTGATCTGCAAGGTTAAAATTTCTTGAAGTAAGTCTGCACTGCACCTTCACGGAATTCAAATAAATAAAGATTTATTTGAACAAGGACTAAGTAAATTAACTAAGGATTTTAAAGTTCTAGTGTGACAAAAAGCTTTTAAGTGTTAGATAGTTAAACTATACTATGGTCTCTGTTATTTTAAAATAATAGGGGAGAGGGGGGCACATGTGAACAGGGGGCACATGTGAACATGGTATGTTTTACCAATATGATTTGAAATNTACATGTAAAATCAAATAAACATGTGTTAAAATTAGATATTCTAATTTAGCACTTGCTAAGAAGAAAAAATGTAATGAATATGCTTTTAGCTTCAGATACAATTTTCGATAAATCAGTCTTACTATAGATTAATATACTTTACAGATTGTTTTTTAGAGTAATATTTTGATAGGAGTTTTGCAATCCGGGTTTTATTTTAACAATCGTTCACTATTACTTATAAGACTTATATCTTATATTCCATAGTTTCTGAAGAATTTCTTGTATTTTTAAATAGTTCCTCTCAATATTCTTTTTTTAATCCATTAAATTCTGAAATACGTATATTTCATGACCTCAGAGTATGTATCACTAGTGTCAATTAGTCAAAATAGAAAACCTAAGACTTTTCCGAAATCTGTGTAGATTTCTTTTTTTAAAAATATATCAAAGAAAGTATTATATTTATCTATGTTTATGCATACCTATGCATGCGTGTGCACTAAATACGAAATACGACTTTCAAGTCCTTGTCAAGTTGAAGAACACATAGATCAAGTAAGAGACGAACATTATAAAAATATAACTATGGTGAATCCGGGATTTGAACTTGCTACGCCCAAGCTATTATATTATTTTGCGCAGTTGAAAATATGACATTTTTGCATTCAATGTATTCAGTTTTCATATATTTCGATTGCTGCAATTTAAAGTTTATACAGCTGTTTTTTAATTTGTTCGTTATTTCGATTTGCAAGGTTAAAATTTCTTGAAGTAAGTCTGTACTGTACCTCCAACGAATTCAAATAAATAAGGATTCATTTGAGCAAGGACTAAATAAATTAACTGAGGATTTTAAAGTTCTAGTGCGTCAAAGAGCTTTTTAATGTTAGATAGTTAAACTATACTATGGTCTCTGTTATTTTAAAGTAATATACTTTAAGATTTCTTCGTGCATAACTTTTTTTTCATTTCTGTTAGAACTTTTAGAATTTTCATTCTAAATTAAGGTAAAATTATAGTTAGCAGTCTGTCTATCTAATTGACAGTAAAGAGCACGTTTTGCCTTTACGGATTTAAAACTGCTTACAGCTAGTTTAGTTAAAACGCCATAACTATAAATGAACTGTACAGTTTTTAACCATTTACAACTAGCATGGTATCAAAACCTTGAAAAATTTATTTAACTGGACATTGGAGCTTGGATTTTCGTTAGGTGATGGCAATTGAAGTAAGGATGTTTGTTGAGGTGCATGCTATCAAGTAAATCACGAAATATAGTTTAATTAGTTTATGTGGTTGTTTTGCCATCGCGTTGATGGTGCATGCAGCTTTATGGTGCTGCCATCTATGCGTGAATGAGGGTATTGTATTCCAATACTCAATGGTCGCAAATTGGGGAAAGCAGGAGAGTGAGACCTCTTCTTGCGTTGAAGGAAATGGAGGTTACTGGGAGGAGTATTACTGGGACTCGAACCCCTCTGCCTGTCACGAGATTAACAGATTAGCCCTCCAGGCTATCTGTTAAGCCCTCCAGGCTATCTATATGTACCCAGCTGCAACGTCGCCAATTGCCCATTGTGCAGCTCTAGTGCCACGTAAATCAACAACAACAACAACGTACCCAGCTGCAAGAAACTAAGTGGCTTTATTAGGTGGGCCAAGTTGATACAATAAATTTCTGGTATTAGGCGAAACCAGTTAATAAATGGTTTTTCTTACAATTAATAGTTTAAATACCACCTTATTTATGGTTATCTGACTGTTTTCTTTGAATATGGTAAAATAACAATTAATTGTTATTTAACAATTTTTAACGAGAAATTTTTAAAAACGTTCTTAAATCTTATGTGACTTTTCAACACTGTTTTTTTACTTTACCATTTAATTATCACGTTATATAAAACTAGAAACGGAAGGAATATTTCTTCTTTATCTTGCAACTAGGAAACTCTTTTGTAAGATACGCGCATGTAACAGATAGCATTTTCCTCCCTTAGACTGCACATATACAACAAATCTTAGCGAAATCCCGCTCTAAATCAGGGTGAATTAGATTACAGAACATGACAATGAACCTTGAATATAATATTTTCCCTACACATATTTCGTGTTTTCTGGATAAAATCGTCTAAGGTCCGATGCGGCAGAAAATAGACTTTAAAATCAAATTCGAGAGTATTTCGAGAAAAAAAAAATGACTGTCCAAAAACAAGATGTGTGCGAACCTCAGCTTTGCGCGGTGAAGGGAGAAAATTGCATTTTGGAAAACTTTTTGGAATACATTTTGGAAGAGTGTGGAAGCACTCAGGGTATAAAATATGGAGTTTGCGTGCTCGACAATTTATCTCAGAAATTTCTTTCAAGATATGAACAGTAGAAAATAAAATCTCCCCCCTCCCTTTAACGGAAATTCTAGCCAGGGGGTGATTATTCCACGATTGGACGGTGTTATATCTTACAAAACTTGAATGAGTATTTTTTGTTTCATTTTTCATCCAAAAACTATAAATTCTGAAGTAGCATAATGCGTAAAAATTTTGTACTACTTCTAATTAGAAATTTTTGATAGCTAGTCAAATTTTTTACTTCAAAAATAAATCCCGTGTATAATAATAAATATATAAATATTATTATATAAGTATTTTCAGTTATTAACTTATATTAGTAGTTTTTCAGATATTAGTAACTTATATTAATAGTTTTGTAGTAAAGAAAACTTGCTTTACTATAAAACTACATTAATTAAGAAAATAGTTTTCTTGAGATTGGTAACATGTAAGCTATAAATCTTTGTGAAATGCCCAATTATATATTTACCTAAGTTTAAAAGTCATAAAAAACGGCTTAGTGAAATAAAGAAAAGTAAGAAATTCGTTAAAATAATTGAAGATATGAGTTAGATTCAAAATATTTTTCACTTAAATTTTGTTATTTTATTCATTAAATATTTCTTATTTTATTCATTGTGATGTTTCATTTTGACTTTCACGTGACTTACTAAAAATAGTAACTTAAAATAAGTAAATAAATTATTATTTAATTAAAAAAACGCGATACGCGTGTCTTAAAAATACAACTTTTAAAAACTTTTATTGGAATTTGTACCGAATTTTCTAATTTGATATATACTTTCCATTAATTTGCGTGTTAGGAACTTTATTGTTTGCATATAAATTGAACAGGGTTGGGCACATTTGTACTTTTTTTAAAAAAATCTAAGGTATGTATAGAACTTAAATATGTAAGAAAAAAATACTATCTAAGCCGAATTTGTTAAACTTACTATTGGTATTTATTTTGAATAATTTTGCTGTTTAAAAATTAATAAATAATGGTACAAACTCAACGGTGTGTGGCTACTTTTTAATTGCTTCTTAAAATAAATCATTGCTCGAAGGAGGCGGATTTTTTTTTCTTTCTTAATAATAGTAAAACAATTTCCGCAATGGTGACAAGTATTTGTGAAAGGTGAAAGGTCGGTTTTGTGAAAGGTCTGTTTTTGTAAAATTGTGAAAATTTTACTCGTAATTTGTGAATATAAAATAAACGTTAAGTCACATTCTTTTAACCAGGGTCCCGATTTTATAAATTTGTGCAAATAGGGTCTGGTTATTGCAAAAAGGAGTTTTTAAATTGTAAAGAGATACAAGATTATACTCATCACTGTAAAATTATAATTAAAAAAATTTAATTTTCAAAAATAAACTGCTTCCAAATCTTCAGGGTTTTGAATCCCAGCGAGAGCTGAACGATACGAATTCCACACCTGGCTAGCACCGATCACTATGCTGAAGTAAAACATCCTCAGTGATAGACAGATCATGTGTTAGGGTCCTCCGACCGTTAAAGCTGACCATGGGATGTTTTCGTGGTTTTACTCTTCATGTGACGCAAATGTGGGTTAGTTTCATCAAACAATCATCCACTAAGGCAAATTTCTCTCAATACTTGATCCAGGAGTTCCCTTGTCTTCTAGAATGGGTTCAAAATTACAAGGCTACGGAGTTGAGCATTGGTAGTCATAAACCTAAAATTGGGTCGGCTGCTCAAAGGTGGTTATAAAAGAGCTATTCTAGAAATTACATTATTACTTTCCGTATTAAAAAATAATAAAGGTATAAGGTCAATTATTCTTTTTTAATGAATATTTCAATCCGTTGTATAGATTTAAACATTCTTATGAATAATGGTTTATTTCTACTTCAATAAATTAAAGATATATTATAACTACTGTGGAAACATTTTTATACAACAGTGTTTATACAGTCATGCATTGAAACTATGCTCATCATTATTCAATTTAAAAGACCATAAATTTATAAAATATACTTTAGTACTATTGTGGATTCAACGAATCGTTCAAAATACTTTAAACAAATCATTATAATCTGTTTTATGCCTTTATGTGTTGATTTAGACTTACCTATGACAAAATGTTTGTGCTTAAATCCCGCGAGCTATTTACGTTTTCATGAAACAGCTCTTGCTTTTCTCCCTTCTGTTTCACTAATGGAAATTTTATCAAATATTGTTGATCTTCGTATGTAGTATTTGATATTTTTCTGCGAAATATTTGACTTCTTTTTAAATGATTAAGATGTTCCAGAGGCAGACATACATAAGTAAATTATTCCGAAGCAAATGTAAAGTTAAAATGTTTCTCGTGCAAATAAATATCTAATGCTAGTTTTTGTACTTCTACATTTTAGATTTTATGTTGTATTTAATTTTAGCAACCATTAAAGCATTAATAATTTTATTCTGCATAGTTTTATACATCACTGATATTGGTATTAAAATTTTACGAAGTTTTCTCCTTTCTTGACAAAATAGTTTCTTGGTACATTCTGGGATCTAACATAGTGGTTCCCATATGATGTTGCGCGGAATGGTCTCTATGGTTTTGAGAGTTTAATTTTTTTAAAATTAGTAATGATTTTTGAAACCTATAATTAAATTTTTATCTAAACGATGAATTATAATTTTTTGATATATTGGGTTGTTTTNCTATTTTATACCTTTATGTGTTGATTTAGACTTACCTTTGACAAAATGTTTGTGCTTAAATCCCGCGAGCTATTTACGTTTTCATGAAACAGCTCTTGCTTTTCTCCCTTCTGTTTCACTAATGGAAATTTTATCAAATATTGTTGATCTTCGTATGTAGTATTTGATATTTTTCTGCGAAATATTTGACTTCTTTTTAAATGATTAAGATGTTCCAGAGGCAGACATACATAAGTAAATTATTCCGAAGCAAATGTAAAGTTAAAATGTTTCTCGTGCAAATAAATATCTAATGCTAGTTTTTGTACTTCTACATTTTAGATTTTATGTTGTATTTAATTTTAGCAACCATTAATGCATTAATAGTTTTATACATCACTGATATTGGTATTAAAATTTTACGAAGTTTTCTCCTTTCTTGACAAAATAGTTTCTTGGTACATTCTGGGATCTAACATAGTGGTTGCCGTATGACGTTGCGTGGAAAAGTCTCTATGGGTTTGAGAGTTTAAATTTTTTAAAATTAGTAATGATTTTTGAAACCTATAATTAAATTTTTATCTAAGCGATGAATTATAATTTTTTGATATATTGGGTTGTTTTTATAAAATTATTTAAGAAAAATAACAGAAAAAAAGAAACATCTAAATTTATTAAAAACTGCGCTAGTTTTCGTCGAATTCAAAATAAAATGACCGAATTCCAGAAAAACGAGTGATGTTTCTTTAACAACTATTATCAACGTTAATAAGTACATTTGCAGCTTATTTTGTACATTTGCAGCTATAATATGCCCCAAAAACATGTCGAGAGCTTCACTAGAGATTTCTTCAGGACTGTGAATTCAACTGACAGACATAAATCCTATTAATTTGAGAGTTTTATTAATAAACCAATTGTTGAAAGAAATTTCGTTCATCACATTCAACACTGTCAATAGAATTAGTAGTATTTCTTTTGTTAGTATGTCCGCAGCTTTTAATAAATGTTGGAGTTCTGTCAAAAGATGCTCGATCATTCCGTGGGGGTAAGAAATTGGGAACATCTCATCAAAATGAGGAAATTACCTTCACTTGTCTGCGAAAGCGAATTTCGTCATAAGTATAAGGCTTAATATAATATATCAATTAACACAATTGATAATGAGGTAAATTGATCCTGAAATAGTAGGATTAATCGGATATTGCCAGGAATCAATTCAGGTAGTTTGATTGACAAGACAACGTTCGTTTACTGTAATTTCCCGTGTTACAATGCAAATCATAAAAGGAAAATGCTAGAGTGCCAGTCGCCATGTCCTAGTGGATGATGTAGTCTATTATTTTGGTGGATGACGTAGTTCATTATTGACGTTAATCAGGAATCCGTGAACTTTTCTCATTATTAAACGTTTCTCTAAGGAAAACATTTTGCAGTAATCTTTACTAAAACACTGCACAAAATTCCGGTTCTAGTTATGGCATAAAGTACCGGTACTTTGGATGCATCACTTTTTTCCAATGCCCACCTGGAGTTTGGCCTAGGTTATACAGGCATCTGAAGGGCAGATTTGTTGACCACTCTTTCAGGGGCACCATATTAGGTGGGCTAACGTTGCTCCCACAGTAAGAACAGATAGGACAGAGAAGGAAAGAACATACATGCCTTGCCCGGGATTCAAATCCAGAACCTTTCTGATGCAAGGGCAGTTCCATAACACCAACATAGGCTTTTCGGCGGATGCATCATTATTTTGTTAATTTTATTTTACAACCGTCGCTGACGTCAAGGGGACTCTAACACATGATCCGTATCACTAAAGTTATTTTTACGTCAGCACTGTGGGCGGTGCGAGTAGGGTGCGGAATTCGAAGCAACCAGCCGTCGCAATGATTTGAATCCGGTTCACTTTATTAGGAGGTGAACCGGGTGTGGTCTATCCACTGAGTCACAACGGTTGAGTCATTATCTTATATTTTATAACTGTCGCTGAACAGCTGACCCAATTTTGGGTTTACGACTACTAATGTTCAACTCCGTAGCCTTGTAATTTTGAACCAATCCAGAAAACAAGGAAACTCCTGGATCAGTACCCCCAGAGGTATGATTCGTTATGGGAACATGGAGGACTTTGTGAGTCGACAGATTTAACGTGCATCAGTCACCATTTACTTCACGGGGAGTCTTCGACCGGTGGGGATCAGGCGGGGAAAAAAAGACTGAAAGATTGCTAAGTAGTTGAGAATAGGAATTTTATTTTTGTTAGAAGATAGGTAAAATATATATTCAATACTGATAGAGTAAAAAGAAGAAAAAAAATTGTTTCTAAGTAATGTTATCAAGAGTTTAATGAGCTGTTTCATATGACTGAAAAAAAAAAAGAATTTCTTTAAGCGTTTATGTGTTGATTTAAGCTTTACTTTGATAAAATATTTGTGTTTAAATCCCGAGAGTTCTTTTAGATTTTCGTGAAATAGTTTTCATTTCTTCTTAACCTTCGCTAATGGAAAAATGATTCGAATAGACTAATGTTGATCTTAGGCTTAGGAAATGTGTCTGATTTCTTTTTCTTTACATTTTTCAAATAAAACGAATATTTCTTGAAAAAAGTAAATAAAGATAATTCACTTCAACACAAATGAAAAGTGAAAAAATGTGTGTTTTTAAATATAATTAACAAAATAAATGAAAAATTCTTATTTTTTTTGTTGATGATTTTCATACGAAACCAGTTTCCAGTTTAAGTTTTTATTTGACGTTCTTTTAAATGTCAGAAAAACATGCATTAAAAAGAGCATGGAATTTTTAAAATACTTATTTGTTTCGTTTTAAGGTTCTAAAATAAATTTTAAAAGTAAAAATGGTTATACAAATAAAGAACAAAGTTTAAGAACAAATAATACTATTAACAAACGAAAAAATACTTTATAGATGTTTTTATTACATGTTTATTTTGTGTTAGTTTATTTTACGATTTAACGCATTGATTAACATACACAAATGTATATGCTGTTTTTTATTGTATGGTTTACCACTGCATGAATGTAATTGTAATCTTCTCTCTACGATACTAAGTATGGAAAATGAAGTAAAGCGCGTACAATTAACGTGGAGTGCTCTTAATAAACCATAGACATACCGGCAGACAATTTTTATTTTGTGTTTAAATCTTTATCATGATAGGCAAACTGTACATTAAGTATATGGCATTCCATCAGAGGAGTACAAACATATAGGTTTGATTAGTCTTATATACCTGATGTCTGGGGCAGAGTATTCAATACTGAAAGTAAACTATTGTCAAAGCTACCAGAATATGTTAACATTTGCCGTGTTTCTAGCTCTAAGGGAACACCAAGAAGCTTGATCATTTCGACCGAATTGCATTGGTAATGATTTTGGTAAAATTAGCGAAAAATATGGTTTTATGCGTGATAAAATTTGGCAAACGCGATAAAATGTGGTTATTTGGTAGTAAATTTAATCAAATAAATGGTTTTTATATCATGATACATTAAGGCATGGTATAAAAACCATTTATTTGATTCAATTTACTTTTCAGTTACGTATTTTTTGCTGAATGTGTGGTAAAAAGAAACTTTATTTAGAAAACCAGAATTTACGGTAAACCGGTAAATCAATGGCAAACATCCATTTTATAACATGCACTAAGGGTAATTTTAACAGATTTTTTCCTCCATGTAAAGTAATTATACTTTGTATTTTTTTTTTNTGTAGAGTAATTATACTTTTTTTTTTTTTTTTTTTGGTTACTAATAATAATTTAGTATTTCGTATCTATTTCAAATCTAAAATTTCTCTCATACCTATTCTTTTCCTGAAATATCACATAACAGATAAAATGTAAGTTATCCAAGTAAACTAAAAATAAAGCTTCCAAATATCAGAGGGAGTTTTTTTAGAAGTCTTATTTTCCCTAAAATATTTTAAGTATTAAAATACTGAAAACATTTAGAATTCTTCTCTTCGTAACTTTTATGCTCCCTTTTTGAAAGTTACTTGAAATAAAAAAATATGAAAGCAAACAGCGTTAAATATTGACATTTTCTTTTTAAAATAGCAATATAAAAAAGTAATCTTATACACTTCCTTATAAATCTTTTATTACTTATTTCAACTGGAGTATTTATTTCGAAAAACAAGATTTGAAACCGGGATATAAATTATATGTGTACAAAAATACGCCGACAAATTCAATTTTTCTACATTTCCGCGCTTTTGTGCGTTTCTTTTCTGTGAATAAGTGTTGCTGAACGCATTCGAATTCATTTAAGAGTTTCTTTTTCCTATACTTCGACATAGGCTATAGTTGCCAGCCACTATTTTATTTTCTATTTCAGATGTAGTTTAGTTTTACATGAAGAAAATACAATTTGTCTCTGTTTGCCTGGCATTGTAAAGATAAGATCCATTTTCTGTTTTTACCTTCCACTCTAAGAAAATGCTGTATATTTTATTGATAAATTTCTTTTCTATTTCTTTTTTTTTACTACCTGACTGGAATGCATTTACTGCGTCGTGATAAATTTTCTTTTTCAATAAATGTGTTGCATATATGTTTAGCAAGACTTTATTCATTGTGTTTTCTAAGAGTTTTGTAGTGAAATTGCCAAATTGTTTGCTTCAGAAATTTTTATTGGTGCAGTTCTATTTTTTAAGATAAATTATAAACGAAATAATTTAAACATTTGAGTTCAATTTAATGCAGAATGCGACGTTATAAGAAATACTTTTCAACAAATAGTGTGATTTTTTTTCAATTTCTTTCTCCATTCTAGTTTTTTTTAAAATTGATTGTTTTAAAACTGAATTTTTTTTTATACTGTATGACGTAGTGCCGTGGTGGCTCAGTGGGATAAAGTGCTCGCCTCTAAATGAGGAAACGCAAGTTGAAATCCCAGTGTTGGCTGATCGTTTCGTATAATTATATCGAATCGTTATAAGGTATAAATTTTTTTTTGCATGATTTTAAGGATTGTAATTTTAGATGGCAAAGTGCAAAAATTGAGTGAAATCGGGCGAATAGTCTAATATCCCGAAGATTCCCGTTTTATTCTGTCAACTAATTTGTTAACTGTGTGATTTTACTAACTAGATTTTGTGGATAGCGGAAATAATTAAATAACGTTATTAAATAAATAACGTTATTAAATAAATAATTCCAAGAAACTGTAGTTCTAAGATTAAGAACTTCATTCACTTCAAATGTATACGAAATGGAAATAATAGTCGGAATGTTTCAAGTGCTCAAAAATAGGCTCTCATTTTAAAGAATTGCCATTGTAAATAATTAAAAACAGAAGTTATTTGAAATATAAATATGTTCCTTATCAAGAATACGAGAAATCATCATTTGCTGCACATTGTCAGAATCTTGGTCATAAATTTAATTTCGACAATCCCAAATCCTCTTTCACTCCAGTTCCAATCGTGATGCCTTGGAATCTTGTTTTATTCATATGAATACTATGTATACTGATTCTCTGGTTAACGTTAGTTCCTCACCACCTCTCCTCAGCACGTGTAATACAGTTTACCCTAATTTGCCTCTTTCGACCACTGCGGTTTTTCTTGTCTTGTTTTTTTATCTATTTTTCTCTCTCGGCTGTAGTTTTTTCCAGTTTTGTTTCTCACCTTTATTTAATCTTTTTTGTTAGCAACTTTGCGTCTTCCTAGTCGCGTTAGGCAATTTTTGAAAATGGGTGCCTATCTTTCAGCGTTTGAAGCTTGTCAGTTGTTATTTCCAATTTATAAATAACGTTATGCACATTTAAACGCTCAGAAACGTTTCAGCAAAGCCCTTATTTTCACTCTAGCAAGTGCTTGGTAGGTAATGAATATGTTGTTGTTGACGTATGCCTGCTTTAGGCAGATTGAGTGCGATTGTTCTTGTTTTCCATTGGCGCTCTCTATGGCCAAGAATTCGACTTCTGCCACACCATTCGTCACACCCGTTTATAGGGCGGACCCATTCATACACCCATTCATTCATCCACAGATCGTAATTTTGACCTGAATCAGAGAACGATCGATCTCCTATCCAGTACCTGCAGAGGTATTTATTTGCTATGGGAACATGGAGGACTTTTCCGACTCGACAGATTTAACGTGCATCCGTCACTTTACTGCACGGGGAATCTTCAGCTGGCGGGGTTCGAGCCCACGAACTCTCGGGCATGGCCCCAGCGCCCTACCGACCAGGCTAACCTGGCCTCTTAATGCACATGTTATATAGGTTATTTGCAGACAATCTTGGTAATTTGAGCAATTTTTAACAGCTTAATAGAGTATCCCGATGAATCTGCATGATAACTGGATAATCTGCAGAGTAAATGATTGCGACATTTTAGTTGTAACATATTTTTCTCTTTTATCCCCGCCCAAAATGAGTTTTTTCTAATATTATATTGAGTTTTCCTTCAGAATCACTTAGTATTAACTTTAATTTTATCACAAAATATAAAGAAATATAGCCAATTCCATTTTGCAACATTTAATACTTATGAAAAAGCACAGAACTGTCAATTACTCCAACAAGCCGAAAGCAATTTTCACGGCTCTTCAATGTGACTTCCTTCGATGACGTCAAACTTTCGGCCTTTTGTCATGGATTTTGACAGCCCTTTTCCTCCTTCTTCCTGTTCCTTTTCGTGAAAAATACTCAAGAGTCCGCTCTAGACAACCGGATAAATAATGAAGGAGAAAGGCCGGATCCTCGTGTCCCATACTGGTACAACCTCTCCCCTCGTTTACAGCTTGTCAACTGTCGATTGGGTTTTAGACAGTTCGAAATGCCTGTCTTTACTCTCAAATGATATGTGATTTTCCTCGTGTGAGAGGAATGGATTTTGGCACTTTTTTAAATGATATAATCTTTAATCTTTGCTAATAATTTTCTATAAATTTGGTCTCAGAATATTTTGGGGAAAAATGTCCAGAAAAAATGTGTCACCTTTATTTAAAAATTTGTCTAAATTAATTATAATTTCTGAATCTATTTTTAAAATTGTACGTCTAATCTACGTCAAGATAAATTATTTATATATCTGGACGTGATTGGCTTTACTTTCAAATGATGTGATTTTCCATGTATGTAAGGAATGGATTTTAACATATCTTTTTTTTAAAAAATGGTTTTATATGCATTTAATCTTTCCTAATAATTTTTGAAAATTTTGTTTCACAGTATTTTGAGGAGAAATGTGTAAAAATATATCTTTATCTGTACATAATGAAGAAGTATTTTTTTTCTTTTTCAAAAATTTGGATTAGTTTTTTAGTTTTCAGTCATTTTGTAAGAAATTCTATGCTTTTTCGTCTTCAAAGAGCCATATTCAAAAACATGTTTTAAAAGTTATAATCCTTAATCATTTCAAATAATTAAATAAAAAATTTGTTTCACATTTTATGAGGAAATATGTAGAAAAATAGGTTTTCTATTTTTTCAAATATTTGTCTAAAATTATTAAAATTTATAATTTTATTTAATCTTGACATCCTTGCTTTTACGCTCAAATGATATGTGATTTTCCACGTATGTAAGCAATGGGTTTTAGGATTTTTTAAATGGCAAAATCTTTATTTTTTTTCTAATAATTTTAGATATATTCTGTATTTTAGTATTTTGGGAGAGAATATATCAAAAAAAAAGTTTTCCTCTTTATTTAAGAATTTTACTAAAATTATTAAAATTTATAAATCTATTTAGTATCGACGTGCTTGGCGTAACTCTCACATGATATGTGGTTTTTCGAGAATGTAAGGAATAGGTTTTATCATTTTGTGAACTTATATAATCCTTAACTTTTCTCAACATTTTTTGATAAATTTTGTTTCGCAATATTTTTTTTGTGGGTTTATATATAGAAAAACGTGATTGCACTTCTTTAAAAAACAATTTCTAAAATTAATAATGTTTATAATTCTATTTAGTTGTGACAAGCTTGACTTTACGTAGCTTCTCGCGTGTGTAAGGCATAGGTTTTTGAATTTTTCTAAAATAGTATAATCTTTAATCTTTTATGATTATTTTCGAAAAATGTCGTTTCACAGTATTTTTACTAAAAATATATAGAAAAGATTGTGTTCATTTCAGTAATATATAAGATACAATTCTGTATTATTTGAACGTGCTTGGTTGAATTCCATTGTCGCATATCAATAACTTTTCTCTTCAAATTTTAGATTATCATTTTTAAAATTAATAACACAAGGTAACTTTATTACATTAAAAAACTGAAATGAGGCGCTTTGTTAAATTCTGTTTGATGTTTTAGTTTTCATTTTTTCTTCCAAACTGAAACATAATTAGAGGAGGGTTAAAATCTAATTTTACATACTTCTTAGTAATAACGTGCTCGTTGCAAACTTCCACTTAACAATACAAAAGTACTGTTTTGGGAAAAATAAACACTGCCAGTCTTACCCAAAAATGTTTACTTTGGCATATATCGCAACATCCTACACTCAAGAAATATAATAAAAATAAAATGCTTGAACCAACAGGAATCATTCGTAATTTTGAAAAGAATATTGAATGTGAAATTTAGAGTAATCTGTTTTGAGCAAACTTTAAACTATTAATATTTATTAGTTCCATGAATCATCTGATTAAAGCCAAGATAATGGATATTTTAGATTATTTGAGTGTGCTTATTTGAGTATTTATGTGGATGAGTACTCACATAATCACTTGTGCTTTTAAAAATACCTCATATATTGGTCTGTGTGGTGCATAAGTTACATTTCTTTTAATGGAATGTATATAAATGTACACAGTACTATTTAAGTATATTTATCATATTTTTGTCTTATTTTTTAAAGATGTATTCCCATATTTCCGCATCTCTTTAAACCTTTCCTTTAATGTATAGTTTACATGGTTCTTTATTGAGTTAAGATTGTTTTTCATATTAGCTCTAATTTATACAACAATTTATGATATTTTTTTAGTTGAGATATAATGAGAATTAATTTTAACAAAAAATGTAAGCAAATAGGATTTGAATGCTTACAATATATGAGGAAATATGGGTATATTTAAAAAAATATTCCTATCCTTCTTTTCACGACCCTATGCATTTTTCAAAACCTTTTACTTTAAGCATAGTTAGCATAATTCTTCATTGAATTACGATTTTTTCTTATGTAAGTTCTGAATTATATTATCAGTTTATGATATTATCAGTTCATGATATTATCTGAATTCAGATATAATAGGGTATAATTTTAACAAAACATAGACGCAAATAGGATATGAATATTTACAATATATGAGGAAATATGTTAACAAATATTTGCAATAAATGGGAAATATTTTAAAAAATATTCCCATACTTCCTTCTACTACCAAATGAATCTCTTTAAACCTTCCTATTAAAGCATAATTTATATAATTTTATATTGAGTTTAGATATGTTTTCATATTACTCTTATTTATCTAATAGTTTGATAGTTTCTTAATTGAGATACAATGAGATACAATTTTCACAAACAAGAAAATAGGATACAAGAAGGACATAAACATACAAGAAAATAGGATATCGATAGCTACAATATATGAGGAAATATGTTTGCAAATATTTAAAATTTATAGGAAATATTTTTAAAAAAATATTCCCCCTTTTTTATCCTACAGCCTTATGCATCTTGTTGAACCTTTTTCTTAAAGCATAGTTTATCTGATTCTTTATTGAGTTTAGATTTTTTTCTTCACATTAGCTCTAATTTATCTAACAGTTTACGACTTTTTTTTAAATTGAGATATAATAAGGTATAATTTTAACAGGGAATACAAGTAAATAACATGCGAATATTGATAATATATGAGGAAATATGTTTACAAATATTTACAATAAATAGTAAATATGTTTTAAAAAAATATCCCCATATTTCCTTCTGCAACCTTATGCATCGCTTTAAAACTTTCTCTTAAAGCAGAGTTTATATGATTTTTATTGAGTTTAGAATTATTTTCAAATTAGCTCTAATTTATTTAACAATTTAAGATATTTTCTCAATTGAGATATAATGAGGTATAATTTTAAAAAAACATACAAGCAAATAGAATATGAATATAAACATATTTACAATACGCTCTGTAAAATTTAGAAGTAAATTTTTTTCTTCCACAAATTTTATGCTTTTCGTTTATACTTTAATAATGTTATTGAAAATAATTTTTTGAGAAGTTATATATTGTTCTAATAAAATATAACATAAAAATGTATATTATTCACTCAGTAACATTAATAAAATTCAAAAATTGATTATTTTTTCCCTTTGTTTAGAAACTCTCGCATATTTCCTTTAAAATAGAATTTTAACGCTCTTTTTTTCATTTTTTTAAATAGAATTTTGTCATTTAATCTGGAATTTTTACTTAAGTGTGTGTGAAAATAATGGAAAATTTCTCCTTTAGTGTCCTAAGGGTAAGTGATGAGAGTGTGGATTTGATAGCTACTTAATTAAAATTTCCTTTGGGTTTCTTTGACTCGCGGTACAGCCTAAGGCCTTCTTTAGATTAGTTCTTGAAGAGAAAAAGTTCTTAAAACATTTACTACGCACAAAAGAGTGCGATTTCTTGATTAGTTAAATTTTACTACGGCATTACCTTTTATGCTCTTCTATTGGGGATGAAATTGCAAAATTTTTAGAAGGAAGCCGATAAATAAAATTTATTTTTATCAGGGTAGCTCTCAACTGCATTCTTTCAAATATTAAGTATATTGTTTTTCTATTATATAAAATCATATACATATAATGCAATTTATAAAATATTCTTTTAACATATTTTATTGATTTACCTTAATACATACACCCTTGTGCAAATTAATTGAAACAAACTCAATAAATTCAGAAAACTAAGAGAAAATGCTATTTTATTTAAATTTATACAAACTCAAAAGTTTTTAGTACATAATATGTTCTAAACGACACTTTATTAACATTTGGACACGATTCGGCATGGATTCCACTAATTTTTTACAGTCATTTATAATATTTGTGTCCTTGTACCACACATGAATTAACGCCGTGATTAGCTGCTCCATAGTTGTACAGTCCATATTTAATAGGTGATTCCTGCGTATGGCCCAGAGATTCTCAATTGGGTTGATATCCGGAGAGTTCCCTGGCCATTCCAATGTCTCAATTTGATTCTCAGACATGAACTTCTTGACAATTTTGGACGTATGGCAAGGAGCTAAATCCTGTTGAAAAATCCCTGTTCCATCAGGGTATCGTTTCTTTAACTCTGGAACAACTTTTTTACCCAGAATAGTAATGTACTGCTCAGAGCGCATCATACCGTCAATAGGCTGCAAAGGTCCAACCCCATTGTAACCGAAACAACCCCAAAACATCTTCTTTAAAAAAACACGAAAAAAAAAGTTTGTTTCAATTAATTTGCACAAGGGTGCATCTGCCAGTGATATAAATGTACGTGCATACCAACATTGTAAAAAAAAAGAAAGAAAATTGGTGTATAGTTGCACCGTTTTCGGTGCTGATGTAATCTAAAATTTTTTCAGTGTATGCAGCCATTTTTTTATTTACTTTTTTCACTTTAATAGTTTTATTTATTAAATTTTGTTTGTTTGTTTACTGACAACATATGCGTATTAGAATCAATTTATGACTGCATTGCAAAAACATTTCATTTAAAAAACCAGCGCCTTTTTAGTAATATATTCGTACTACTTTTTACAAACAGTTGTTAATTTCTCAATTTTATGTAGTTGTTTGCACGATGACTACAGTTACTTATATATTTAGTTTACTATAACACCTTAGCACCAAAAATGGTAGCAACTATACATCAAAATTTTTTGCAGTAAATTGCACAGACCACCTTTGATTTGGAGCTAAAATAATTTATTTTTTCAGTGTTTTGTTAGACAAAATGTTTAACTTTTTACGGGAATTCAAATTTTGAAGAAGTAAGAAGAAAAAAAGGATAAGACTGGAGTTCATATTAAATCGAAAAAAAAACGTAAACTTTAACTATCAATTTCAAATGAGATTTTTGAAAATTAGAGACATACGTTATAACTGAGAAAAAAAGCGCTTTTCTTAATTCACATGTTCACATAATATGTTAATTTATACTGTAAAAATTTCAATAATTATACTGGGAGAAAAATAAAAATCTCCGCTAAAATAAATAAGTTTTTGTTCAAACTCATAACCGAGTTTTTCGCTTAACAGAGTTAAGTAAAATACTGGTTTTTCCTTACATATTTATTTTTAATAATTGTCATTGAACAGCTGACCCAATTTTGGGTTTACGACTACTAATGTTCAACTCCGTCACCTTGTTGTTTGGAACCCAATCCAGAAGACAATGGAACTCCTGGTTTAGGTATTGCTTTGTTCAAAATTAGCAATCAAGTACAAAATTTGCTTCCATGGAGTATTTTTTGATGGTATTAACCTGCTTTTGTATTAAATGGGTAGGAAAAGCTCGGAAGCATCCCATTGTTAGCCTGACGGAAAGGGGACTCTATCCCATGATCCGTCTACCACTGAGGATATTTTATGACGGCACTAGGATAGGTGCGAGCCGGTTGCAGAATTCGAATCAACCAGCCATCAGTGGGATTCGAATCCGGTTCATCTCATTGGAAGGCAGACGCTCTATCCCCTGAGTCACCACGACTCTTACTTATTTATTTTACTTATTTATATTACTTATTTGGACCCAATCCAGAAGACAAAGGAACTCTTGGATCAAATACTGGGAGAAATCTGCCTTCATGGAGGTTTTCTTGATGGAACTAACCCGCATTCGTGTTGCATGGACTGGAAAACCACGAAAACCTCCCATGGTTAGCCTGACGGCAAGGGGACTCTAAACCATGATTCGTCTATCACTGAGGATATTTTACGTCACCACTGTTGTCGGTGCTGAGGCAGAATTCGTAACGACCAGCCATCGCTGGGATTCGAACCCGGTTCACCAAAAGGGACGGCGAATGCTCAAACTCCAGAGCCATAATGGCTCTTACTTATTTACTTAAAGAGACTTTATTCAGATAGTTCAATGTATTGTTACTTATTTAATAAATAAAATTTAGTTTGCTTCCAGAAAATCTCCTTGTTATAAAGTCTAAGACCGTTTGCTGCTATAAGAACTAAAGTATTTCTAAGAGAGGGCTTCTTTCTCCCTTCATTCCCAACCTGTCTTTAATATTTACCCAACATTCCTATATTAAATAGTTAACCATTGTAACCAAAGTCACCGTCACTCTTCAAATGAATGATGAGGGGAGTTCTTTCCATAGACCGACTATAGCTGTTCATTCAGTGTGGTTGGTAGAGCCTTCGTCTGCTTCGACTGAGGTATGAATCTCCGCATTAGAAGCTGGGTTTCTCATTAGTTTGCATTTTCATAGATCGTGTTTGGTTCGGTTTCTATGGCTTTATTGGTTAATATATCGTGTAATGATCTCAGCCTTTTTAGAGTACGAAATGGATAAATGTCTAATATCGGGAATGGATTTTTAGAATTTTTATTGCTTTATTTTTTATTCTTTTGTGTATATTGAATAAAAATTTGTATACATATATTGAGTTAAAATGTTCCGAAATACCCGCTTGTTTTTACCAAAATTTGCCGATTTAAATTTTCTCTAATCTTATACGAGATTCTTAATTTATTATTATACTAAAATCATAAGGAACATTTTTTCTTTAGTGTACATTGAATCAGCTTTGAAAATATTTTTTAATAGGAACATTGATTTAGATGCCTCGTTCTTAGTATAAAAATACGTAAATTAAAAAAAAAATAAACAAAGGTTAAGAAATTTCTAAATGGAATGAATGGGGAAAAAATCAAAGCAGAGCGTTGTTATTAGTCGTAAATCTTATTTCCGGCTTTGAATAAGTCGTTTCATTTCTGTGTTTTGATGACGTAGTTCACTAAGTATGATTTATATTTCCATTATTCGGTTAGTTTGATTTCTAAAGTCAATAAACATTACAATACGTCAACTTATTTTATTTGCGATCGTTTTTGATTGTTTCAGAGTATGTTTCGCATTATATTAAGATTTTTGTTGTGCTTAACGAGGTAATCTGGTTTGGCGGGTTGCTTTATCATACAAATATATTGATGTCTTGTAACAATCGTAACAAAGCAAATGTATAACTTTTTTTTCAATGACACAACAGATTTTCGCATTTTGTCAGAGTCTCTTGTAAGATGCTGAGTTTTCTTTCTTTTTCGTTCTTAAGAAGAATTTTTTTTATTTGAGCATAATTTATCAATTTTGCATTATTTTTACAGTTAATTATATTTTATAAAACAAAAAAAAAATTAATTTTATAACTATGTATTAATGTTGTTTGTAAGTATATTCAGATAGTTAGATGGCTAATTTAGAAAATCTCCGAGCATTAGTATCAAAGTTAAAAGGAAATATAGATTTTTTCTATTTTTTTATTTCTTTAATTTCTGTTTTATATTTTGAGTGATATTTGAGAAATTAGCCGTAACGAGTAAAATTTACCCAATGGTATTATGAAGTAAATCTATTATTAAAAAGTGGCAAATTTCGTTGCAGCGGAAGAAGAAATTCTTGAAACAGTATAAAAACACACAGATATTATTAACTTATTTTTTAAAGTTTTCTTACATAAACAATAAATTAATTATGTACTGTATAATTTATAATAATTGAATAACTATTTGAAGACAGAAAATTTATAAATTAATAGAATATTACTTTTTTTACAAGACTTTAAAACTATGCGAAAAAAACACTAATATTAAAAAGGGATAAAATTTTTACTGAAGTAAATTTTTATGTGTTTGAGAAAAGGAGATAAAATTCATATTTCCTTTTGACAATAGAGAAATAATTGGAAATCTTATTTTCCTTTTATTTCTTAAAATCATCGGAAAAACTTTTCTTCAGTAATGCATTCATGGTGACATCTATCGACATAATATGAAACTTTTGCATAATGAACAAATTAAATTACTTAATTTCTTTAAATTATACTGCTTACTATGCGCAAGTTATAAATGGATAAAATCCAAGCCAAAATGAAATTTTCAAAAATAAAAAATCAAATTAAAAACTAGTTGTAAGTGTTGTTAAATACATGGGCTGTTATTTCCATTCTAATGATAAAAAATTGCATTAAATTACAAAGACATAATGTTTTTTACATAAATTCGTTACTTGAACTTTTGATCTTTTCTGATAAGTACAAAACTCCTTAACGCAATAAATAAAAAACAACTAGTTCGCAATCGTCAGCAACATCAATAACTTATTTTCTAAAATGTGTTTTTATTAGATTTCTTTATAATAAAAGTATGGAATTTTAGTACACAATTTTTTTAAAATATTACGCACATGGCTGTGTGTGGAATGAAGAAGAGAGTTATTTATTTAGACCTGATCTCTTAGTACTCAAAGTTTTATTAAAAAATATTTATAAATTATATTTAAGTCATGTGCAAATTACAAGTTAAAATTATTTAAAAATTATGAACTGTTGCATGAAAGTTATATTTTACTAAGTCTGATTTAAAGGAATTTCTTTTCATTAAACTAAAACTGCATATAGTTAAATTTCAAAGCAGCGACTTTAAATAACGCAATTTAGAATAAGGAGAAACTTTACTTTTCGGATATAGACTAATTTTATTAAGAATTTGTAAATATGTATTGTTATTTTTGCTTGTATTGTTGTTGTGAATAAATTCGCCATTTATTCTTTGATAAAAAAACTAATATAAATTTTTTGAAAAATTTCAGCTACTGAGAGTGAACAAATATGAGCGTGAACAAATGAGAGTGTAAAATGAGAGTGAACAATCGAAGTGAACATCATGATATAAATTCAGTAAGATGCAAGATATAAGTCGCATGATATAATTATAAAATAATTACTGAAAAAGTAACAATTATTCCTGTTTTGAAATTTATTTTGATGGGATTAACAGCAAAAATAAGTGTTTTGCTAATTATATTAACGTAAAACCATCGGGAAAGGAAACAAAAAATAGTAAATTAATTAATTAATTAAATTGTCTTAGCTTTATTTATCGAGCTCAGTGGAAAACCAGATAAGTGATTATTTCAGAAAGGCTATAATTGGGGTAAGTAGAAAAAAAGTCTTCAAACTATTTTATTACTAATCTATTAGAATGTGGGACTAATAATTCTTTCTCTTATTTTATTTTCCTGGCTTTAATTTGAAAATAAAAATAATTCAAGCATACTAAACATTAATATTAATTAGTTATGTTAAGATTAAACTGAAAAAAAATAACTCTGTTACATTTAACAAACCCATATTGAGGCAACCATTTTGTTCTTTTCACTGATTCATAAATACCCCTTAAAATGTCGTTTACCTGGTTCTTCCACTAAGCCCTTCAATTTTGTGCATGATTTCGTAGTATTGTACTAATTAATTGATATTTTCTTATTCACGGCGTGCGGTTATTCACCTAGTATATAATAAATATGTCATTCTAAGTAGGCTTGGTTTTTAATGTCTCTTATATATTTTATTACCAGCTTTGTAAATTAATTGAATACAATTTTTATTTATTCCTTTATTTAATCATTTAATTTTCGCCATTTTCTGATCGGATGAACTACAAAAAAACCTGTTTTGTTTAATATAATAATTTAAAGCCACCAGTAAGGACAACAAATAATAATAAATTAAAGAAATAAAATTATTTTGCCTTTATTAATTGAAGATTGATTATTAATAATTGTGTAAAATCAGGAATCAGAAAATTTTCAGAGAGGCCATAATGTGGGTAACAAGAAAAAAGTGATCTCCGAACTATTTTATTACCGATTTATTAGAAGACGGAATTAATAATGTTTTATTTTATCTACCACTGTCTAATTGGAAAATAAAAATGCTAATTTGGATAAAAACATGTCAATATTAAATAAAAGTAAAAACAATTTTGTCACACTAAACATAGCTACGAGTATATTAATACAATCACTGTATACTATTTTTACTAAATCATAAATACCCGAAAAATGTTTCTTGTATAGGTATATGCTTTTCAGTCTTGTATATGGTATCTTAGTGTTGTTCAGTATTAAGTAATTGAATTTTTTTTCACCTAGTGCGAAGCACAGGTATTCAACTAGTTATTTATATTATATGCATAATTTATACTCATATTTTTGTTACAAATTTTATACAAACATTTTTATATAAAACAATTACATAATACAATTGCATGCATAATTTTCTTTCGAATGACAATTCCTAACGATCCATTAACTTTTAATAAATATTCCGATTTTTAAAGAAAAAATTAAATCCTAATAAAAGGTAAAATCTTTCTTATATCCTAAAATCCAATTAAAGATTTAATAAAAAAAAAAGATGATTATTGGAAATTAATATTCTACTCAAATTGTCGTCCTTCCTCTTGACATTATGAATTTCATCTTTTATATTAAGTCCCGAAGTATTAAAACATTTCAACCTGTTACAATGACAAGAATCGAACTCTATTGTTTGCCAAGCCATAAAATAGGATGTCTTAGAATAGGGCATTAAGTGGATAAGTCTCCACATCCCCCTAGCAGAACATCCATCAAGTCTATTTCTCAATCTTATTCTGTCCAATAAACCATGGAATCGATTTCCGTTTGGGGGAACATGAACATTTGCTTAGCCGCTTCGAGGAGATATGTGGTATAAAAACGCGCCAGTAATTATTCTCAGTATTTTATTTATCTCATAAAATTTGTCTTTAATAATTAATGTTAAATGTATTTCAATTTATCACGGAAATAGACTGTGGAGTTTGCATCTAGTGCTTTTCAATTACTAAGATCTATTGCTGCAGAAATAATTGAGTTCTTTTCTGCATTAGAAAAAATTGATTTGTTTTAAAAAAAAAGACTTAGATTAGTGTTTTGATGAGAAGAAGTCTTAATATAAGTGTGGGCATGGCAGTATAATGTATTAGGATATGAAATTGTCTGATTATCAGGATAATTTAGATCAGTATGCATCAGAATAATTTAGATAATCTCCATATTTTAAACTTTGGCAAAATTTAACAGAAAAAAAGAGGCATTAGAACATTTATAAACTTTTACTACTTTTAACTAATGAAAATATCATAACTTGGGCACTCTTTACACAGGTTTTGTTTTATCCATTTCTATTCCAGCCCTTTTTTCCATTGAAAGCGAAATAAGATAAATACATAAAGATAATTATAGATAATTATGTTAAGATAGTCATTTAAAGATACATTTAGAGATATAAGGTAAAGTTATATTTCATATATTTAAAGATAATCATATAACGCTAATAAGATGGAAGATAACCATCTCTAAATAATTTTTAATTTAGATGTTTTAGCTCTTTTTCATGATTATAGATATTATGGGTGTTGATAAGATAAGTGTTTTCAAACTGAAATATGAATACGTGTGATAGCGTCAGAAATTAAATAGAGATATATAAAGAGAAAGTTTATCAATCAGAAACATAATGCACTTGATTGCCGAGACAAAGCTATCTTACCATCACTTCACATAAACTTAAACTCATGAAGAATTTCGAGAAGGCAGTAGAGAATGACCCATTAAGCTTCTTTTCGGCACTTGCGCAACAAATTCCCGAAGTTATGCTATACGAAAGTGAATGTATTTATAGAACCAAAAGTAAGGAAGCTGACACCCACTTCCAAATCATACTGAACGATATTGAAAGAAAAATGCAATCCAATTGCAAAATGCAATGCAATGCAAGTCAGTTGTAACAGTTTTCCATAGAAATTATAAATCTAATGACCATATGAATGTTGAGAAGTGCAAGAGTGGGTACACACAGCTGGACGTCAACACGTGTTCTCAAAATTCATATCCTGAATTCAAATCTAGGATCAGTCAGTGACATACATAGATAACGTTTTCAACAAGATATCTCGGTATTTTAATCATGGTACTAGGTTGACACAGAGCAGCACTGTTGGCTCATTCTGCTGCAGTTCAATTCAGTGTAAGTTCATTGTTCAGTTCTGTCTTTAGTGACGCTTCAGTGTAATATGCCAAATGATCAGCAGAAACACAAGTTTACAGTCAAATCACTAAATTCAATGTATCGTGTCAAATGATCAGTAGAAACGCAATTCTACAGTTAAATAACTCAATTCAATATGACACGTCAAATGATCAGCAGAAATGCTATTATCTACAGTCAAATAACTCAATTCAATGTGACACGTCAAATGATCAGCAGAAATGCTATTATCTACAGTCAAATAACTCAATTCAATGTAACATGTCAAATGATCAGCGGAAAAGCAAATCTACAGTTAAAAATCCAATTTAAACGCAACTTAAATAAGAAAGAAGTATTTTCAGGATATGTGTATTTTATAAATTTAACTATACTTTATTTGTATATCTGAATTATACATTTCTAAACAGTATTATCTTGCGATTGAGTCTCATTACTTTCTTAGCTGATGCTATATTTGTGACTACTCAATGTCACTGAAAATAGATCTAGTGAATTATAAATTGTAGAGGATTATATCTAAAAAACGATGGATGTTAGAGACAAATGGTTTACATATTTTTAGCAGCATGTTTCAATTGTCTTAGAAAATGAGTTAACTATCCAAATAATTGCAATGTTTTAAAATTTACTAATCAGTCTTATTAGGATATTTTGAATTATTCGAAGTAATTCGGTGGTATTCAGCATAATTAACATAAATACTTTTCAACACGTTCTTACCGAATCTCAGGTTTGAACCATTTGCTTCTTATCAAGTGTATATATACATACATAAAATATTTAATCTCAATTTTTAATCATCGGAGTAATTAGTCTTTAACATTTATGCTTGATAACACGTTTTTAGCAAATTAGAAGTTTAGAAGTTTAATATGTGTTTGTTCTTTATGATATGAAAAGAAAAAATAATTAGCCCACTTACCAGTAATGTTAAAAAAGGGATTTTTTACGAAATAGTAGTCTAAAAGTATGACCATGTGTTCTTTGTGATATTAGTAAAACTAATTGGTAATTATTAAAGTATAAAGCTCACTTACCTGTAATGCTAAAATTTGTTTATACCGAGATAGTAGTCTAAAAGTTTGACCATGTGTTCTTTATATTATATAAAACGAAAACTAATTTGAAATTATCGTAGTAATTACAGGATAATTAACCAACTCCCCAGTAATGCTAAAAAACGTTTTTACCGAGATAGACTTCTAAAAATTTGGATCGTGTATTCTTTATTGGATAAAAAGGTAAACTAAAAAATCTATCGGGGAAATTTTAAGGAAATTAGCTTAATTGACAGTTATGGTGGAAAATATGTTCCCATGAATTACCACCGTTTGTTTGGCGCAAAATAGCCGTTTCCGGAATTTGTGCCCTTATTAATCATGGCGAAGGCAGCAGAAACAAACGTGAAACTGAGAAGCGATGAGTTCAAGCAAAAGAAGGATGTTGTAAAGCAGGAAACTGTGAATCGGGGTATGTGAGCCTGCTATTAGTAAAATTACTTTTTGCAACCATGCTGAACACCTAAATTCAAATCTTCTGCCGAACTGTTTATACTGTATTTTTGAATTTGTAAAAACTATCTAAACTGAGCATTTTAATTTTAATCTGAAGTTTTGCAAACTACTTTTGAAAACACTACATTGATAAAGTTTAATAACTAATTTTAGTTTCATCATGATGAAATTAGATGTCATAAATTTTAACTCTTTCTTTCCCATCCTACATCTATAAAATCGACCGTTTTCTTTTAAACAAAACTTTGAAGCAGTCTATTGTCTTCAACTGAATAAATTCCATGACTTCAAAGTATTGGTATTAGGAGTAAATTTATCCTCTCTTTGTAATAAGCATTGAGTTCAAGATATCGAACGAGTTTCTGAAAAGGGATTTTATTGCTCGGTTGCGCATTTAATTTAAATTTCCACTCATTTATTTAAAACTGGAATTTCTGCAACTAAATCAGGATAGTGCTTACTTTCTGCTTGATGCTTAAAAAGAGATAAATAAAATACAAAGCGTAGCTTAAGCATAAATGAGATAGTAACTGTGAAACAATTTCAATGTTTCAAAGTTACTATAACAAATTTAACAATTTCAATGTTTATAGAAAAATAAAATGTTTTTAGCATATAATCATTGTATTATGTCAAATGTCAAATTCCAGTATTATGTCAAATTTTTTAAAGGCTAGTAAAGATGGTTTATTAATATATTTTTCTGTATTATTTTTTTATATTAAATGTTAATGTTAGCAAATTCCTAAACTTATTGATAATATAAAAATCTCAAAATAGGGCACATGCAAAAAAAAGATCACAAATACATGTGAACTATGACGTCAGCGAAAGCTGATAGTTTGTAAGCAAAATGGCTCATTAGCAAATGGCAAAATGTTAATTAACGGGAAGTTAATTAAATACAGTGCCGTACCACACATAAAATTTTAAAATATAATTCTTTCTCGTCTGCGTAATTTCCTTAACTTAGGTTTGTTATTTGTTTATGTCTTTTATTGTAACTGGTGATATATTTTTGCTTTGTTTACCTGGAAACTTTGATACATAATGAGTTTTTTTTTATGTTCTACATGGCTTCGTGCCTGTCTTTGTGTTAAGTAAGAAATGTATACTGAAAAAACTGAAATCTTTGTTGAAGAATATAGAATGAGTCACTTAAGAAAATTGATATTTGATGGGTTTGGCTTACTCGAAACCGAATGGAAAGAACTGTTACTAACGTTAACAAATGCCACATTTCAACAATCAATCAGAATCGAAATACCCACACTTCCTCGCTTGCAGGTATCACATTCAACTTTGTTCAGGCTAATGTAATACTTTTTATGGTTTTGAAAGTTGATATATGTTAGCTTACAGCTTACATAGAAATAAGAGAATAACCGAATAAATGACTAAATTAATAAGTTTTTACCAAATAAAATAGACGTTAAAAAACGAACATTTTTGCAACACTGTTAAAATTACCGATTCTTTAGTAAAATTAACAAGTTTTACAAAATTTGTTGTCAAACAGCTTAGTAATAAAATGATATTTATTTTAAGTTTGAATAAAAATAATTACTAAAGGACTACGGTAAAAATTTCCGTACTTCTTGAGTCCCCCATGGAGCCAAACAACACTGGACATTTTACTATATTCTGATAGTTTTGACTATACTTTCTTACGGTGTAATTGTCTCATTTGTCTTGCCTTGTATCAGCAAGGAATAACTAGCAGAAGATGTCATGTTAACCATTGAATAGGTCCAATATCTTGTGTTTCTTACATGTTCTACGTAAATATTTTTGCCATATCTTTATAAAATTCACGTGTAGAAAAAAACTGTGATAAAATGGTAGTGACATTTTTGGTAAAAAAAAATAATTATGGTTAATATAATCAAAATATATGCTATTTAAACAATTCATTTGGTAATTTGACATGATAATGGTTCGACTGTATTAATAGATATATTGAATTTAAAAATCCCTGTGTACTAAATTTAAAGTATGTATGTACTCAGTGCATCTTATAATTTGCGTAATGAATGAAATTCATTTTCTGAATAAAAATTCCTTAGGATGTTACGAAACAAAATNTGTGGTTTCTAGTCTAGGTTTTCTTGTGAAATAAAGTTATAACTTACCTTTTTTGTTTGAAATTCTTGTCATGTTCCTCTTTTTTCTTTTTCTTTTTTTTATGTGAACGAAACTTGAGATACAAAATATTTTTCTCGTTTCTGAAAAATGTGTGTGTTATTTTCAGAAATAAAATATTGATATCTAGTGTTTTACGAAATTGATACAATCCTGTTTTTCTTTTCTTACGTGAACAGGATACAAAATTGCAGATTCTAAAAAGAAAAATAACTTGATCTAAATTTCATAAAATACATTTTTAAATAATATAGTTTGAGTGTAAAAAATACTTTTTTTAACTCTTTGATAGAGAATTGTCATAAATTTTTCTTTATATTTTTATTTTGTATTTAGTTCGGTCAAAGTAAATAAACAAGCATTATATTTAACAATTTAAAAATTTATGGTCATTAAGTACAGCATGAAACGCCGGTGTCTTTTACTGCATTAAAGGTAAAATCTCCCAAATATGCCCTACTACCAAACAATAATTTTTCAACTTTGCACTTATTTGCAGCTCTTTAGACCTAAGAGAAACAGTTCTGAATTAAATTTGCAAAATTAATTATTAATAATGAATTGAAAATAATAATATAAATAAAAATATTTAAAAAATGAATTAAAAAAAACTACATAAAAAATATTATATAAAAATAATAGAAATGAAAGGAAAATTAAATATTTTTTTTTGGATTACTTTAGTACAAATATAATTCCAATAAACTAAGACTCTTCTTTAGTAACTATTAGATCGTTTCTATATAATTAAAAAATACCAAATTATATTTTTGCTTGCAAATTGAACTTTTGAAAAAAAATACATAAAAGGGACACTGGTGTTCCATTGCCTCAAAGGGTAAATAAAAAAGAATTGATAAAATAGCCTAGTAGTTTACTAACATCTTTAAAAATGGAGTTATACCATTTTATAAAAATGGAGTTATTACAAATAAAGTATACCATTTTTATATCCAAGAACTTTGTAAACACGTTTATCTCGTTCTTTAGAAATATCAGAAGATATTTCTCGGAACGACTTTTAGAGACGATAGCAGAAAGTAGAACAAAAGTAGGCAAAGGAATTGCCGTGAGTCAAATTTAACAGTCAAATAAAAATACAACAAAATTCATCTCTAGTATATCTCAAACATACTCGCGCTTGCTGGAAGGTTCGCTGAATCGGTTTTGCTGCACTTAACTTTCTGAAAAACTGATTTGATACTCAATTTCAGAATGTCATATGTGAATGTTTGTTTCATACAAGGGTACAAAAGCTATATGTAATATATATATATATATATATATATATATTACATGTTTTGCACAAGTTTATATGCAATACTTTTAGATATAAGTTTTATTTACTGCGCATGAGCTGCAAGTAAATAGTACACATAAAATAAGTTCAAAATGTAGAGAAAACATGAAAAAAATTACATAACAATGAAAAAAGGGGGAAAATAAAAATAATAATTAAAATAACAAGAAACTGGGAAAAAAAATCAGAAAAAAATGAATAAAAAATCCGGAAAATAAAAGATATAATCTTTTCATCAGCTCACACGATTATATCCGCAAAAAGGAGTGCTTTCTAAATTGTATCAATATAACCAAAACAAAATATATAAATACAATAGTGTGAGAAGCACTCAAAAAAGTTTTACAAAAAATTTCTTCTTTTTCTTCAGCACGACAGCCCCTTACAGGCCTTGGCTGCCTCAACCACGCATACCCTCCAACTACTCCTATCCATGGCGACTTTTTTTCAGTTGTTAATCTTTATTACAAAAAAATTACAACAAATAAAATAGAACACAATAAGTAAAGATATCACATAAAAACAGAAAATAAAATATAAAGAAAGAACAGAATAAGACATGAAATGAAATCTATAAAGCGAGCAGCGAATTCAAATGAACTTACATGAACGAGAAATTTTTCAAGAATGATTTAAAATATTTTCGAAAAAAGATTGCCAGATTGCAAAATATGAAACCAAAAGCGGAAATTGAGGTAAAAGCGTAAATGGAGGGAGTTTTGTAGTATTAAAGTGTGTTCATACTGCAGTACTGAAGTGCGTTTGATTTGTTAGTTACCAAGGATGGACCCGAAAATGGATGGTATTATACTGGATAATTTATAGAAATTGACAATTAATAATTTTAGGAAATTAACATTTATTTAAGAAAAAAATAAAATATAAAAGAGAAAGAAACATGAATTGTTTGTTTTACACATAATTTTAGTCACGGATTTACCCAAAATGGATTTGCACATGATAAAAATTATATATATATATATATGGTGTTTTTATTAACTAGATTATCTTAATTTCAAATTAGTTGTTTTACATTTTATAGTAATTAGTGTAAAGAATTGTGTTAAGTAGACCCAAAAATATATTTCTTCAGTTTAATGTAATGGTGATTAATTTGTAAAGCTGTATAAGTTGCTTGCCAAATCATTAAATTTACATATTGCAGCGATACGTAAAACAGCGAAATATTGAATTATGATAAGATGACACATTCTGAACGTATTTGAGGGCAATCTTTAACCGTAATTATTAGATAGCAAATATTTAACTGGAAATTAAGGTAATTCAGATAAATTAAAGCAACGCAATAATAGCTATTCGGAAGGGGAAACCAAAACCCAAGGAGGTGCACTCATTGTATACGATGATATTTCCACGTTGTTATACAATTCTCAATTCTTATTATGTACCTCCCATTCAAGTTTGTAATCACTCTAATGAAATAATTACAGCTGTAACAATATTTTGCATATTGAAATTAAATGTTGCAAAATTAACACAATATGTAATAAAAAAGAAATCTGTAGTTTATTTTTTTTATTTAAAAAAGTAAAAAAAAACTATATAAATAATTAGATTGCAATCAAAAACTAAAATTATGAGAGATCTTATAAAAATAATATCTCTAAGCTTATGATTCTTTTAAGAATTAACCCTAAACGAGACCGTGTTCCCAAAAAGTCAACTCCTCTCAAGTAATATTAAGTTTCAAGCCATGCCTTTGTGCCTTTTATTTCAAATAAAATTGTTCCATTAACAATGATATTAATTTTCCGTATGACACGCTTACACCCTCTTCTAAATGTCTCCTGTCAAATCTCTGAAAACTGATGTCTGGACGATCAATACTTCTCTTGACCTTCGTCTTTGCAGGGGAACCACAACCACACCTTCTCTATACCGACATACATAACAAAACAACAAGACTCGACCATCCTTTCCAACTTGTTGCGAAAAACTTTGACGTCACTAGCTTGTCAGTGACGTAACCGCACCCGTCTTCCCATTTCTAATTGGTTGGGGGTAGTTTACATGTAGATGACTGTTTCAAATGACTCTCATAAAAGACTATTTTAATATGCGAATTATTTGCGTGCGCTGTGGGCAACTATCTATCTCTTCTATCACCTGTACGTCGCTTCGAAGAGTCTGTTTTATGGACACTAAATGCACCACCCAATAGTTTGGTTTCTGTACTTAAATGTGGTATTGAAACTTATATAGGCTGAAACATTTCATTTTGATTGTTTATCTTAGTGAGATGTGTGTCATTTAGAATTGATTTTATTCTATAATTAAAATCATTTCAATGAATGATTCGAAGAAAAAATCATATTTTTTGCATGATTTAACAATGCAAGAATGATAGTAATAAAAGCAAAACGAATAATAAACTTATTAATTGAATAATTCATCTAAAAACTAAATAAATAAAAAATTCATTATTTATTTTTTACAACGAGTTCTCAAAAACTGCCTGTTTGTTCTGTTGCATCATTTTGTAAGTTATTTACTACGTCATCCCTAATGCGCTGATTTCACATAATTCTGGATCTATAAGCTAAAGACATATTTGTTACATATCTAAAGAAGCTGTTAACGTAAACAAGTACAAGGTTTTTCTAAATTGCCCAAGAGTTGATTTTTTATATTTTGGCAGAATTCCGAACGATATTTTGAAAAAAAATAAATTATTGATTAGACTTATTGAAATAATTTTGAAAAAAAAACAACACTTCTATGTAATGGTTGATAGGAAATGGTTGAAGAAATTAAGCAATTTAATTGTCCAAGGAGCTTTGTAGAAACTGTTTTATCAATTTGTAATGTTGTTTAATTTTATCATCCCTAAATTGCTAATTTCTTATAGTGGATGTAAGACATAATTCTGGCTCTATAAACTGGATACATATTTGTTACATATTTAAAAAGGCTGTTAACGCAAAAAAGTGAAAATGATTATAGTGGATTATACAAGAAGATGTGAGCTGATAAATAGGCATAGTGAAGTTTTCTTTCATATTTTGGTAGAATGATAAACGATATTTCGTGAAAATGAAACACAAATGAGATTAATTGAAAAAATTTTGAAAATAAAAATTATCTATATAATGGTTGAAGAAATTTAAAATAAAATTGTCCTGTTAGCTTTGTCCACACAAACGTTTGATAACATAACCATGTAGAAACAAGTGTAAAACATCTGATAGGTTGCCATTAATTTTTGAGGCCAGCTCTCTTCCTCGAGAAAAAAGTTTAGTACACGAAATTGTAACGAACTTTAGGAAAGTTATTTGTGTTGGTCTTTAATTTAAATGTTTAATATATAAAACTATTTCACTCTATTCGAAAGTGACTGCCATGGTAGTTACAGTCTAAAACTATGATCACAAAGGTCCCGGTTTCGAACAAAGACGGCACCAAAGAACATCTTGCTAGCACTCCCTCTACATTGGTGACTACAAACCCGCAACCTCTCATTCCTCAACAGATGGCAGCACTAAATTCCTTTGCCTCATTTCACGGTCTGCCTTGATTCGACAAACAAATCGCCTTTAACAACATCAAAGCCCAGGACAACTAGTACGAACATAATGTTAATTGACTGTCAGTGACCATGTATTTTACGAGAAAAAAATTCACGGCTATTTTTTCGAATGCATAGTTATGTTATTTAAAGCATGAAATATTCCAACTTAGCAAAAAATACAAAAGATAAATTTCCAAAAGATTCAAAATTTTATCATAAATTTTGAATCTTTTGTACTGAAAGTAACTGAAAATTTAAATACCATGAAGGATAAAGCTCTTAACTAATTTAAATTCTTCCATCGTAATTTCTTACAACTATTAGAATTTATTTTATTCTACCAGAATCTAATGGTATCAACTATAAAATTCTGTGTAGGTACAAGTAATAGAGAGAATGCAGTTTACATATTTTTTAAATAATGACTTTTGTAAATAACAAATTTAAAGGTAGTGAATCATAATTTATGATGATAGTTACTTAAATTATTCTTTCTGGTATGTAGTATATTAAATTATGCAATAAGTATGAATTAAAATATTAAAGTATGGATATATATTAATAATAGCAACGCCTAAGCCAAAAAGTTAATCATGAAGAATGAAAATTTTTAGTTCAACTAAAAATTAAAAACACAATTTAAAAAAAAAATCCTAAGCTAATATTAAAAACAATGTATGATTTTAGGTGATTTTTTTAAAAATTTAAAACAATTAAAGAAACAGTTAAGCTTAACAATAAAAAAAAAAATCTAAAACTAGTATTAAAAGCAATATATGATTTTAGGTGATTTTTTTAAAAGTTTAAAACAGTTAAAGAAGCAGTTAAGTTTAACAATTAAAGAATTATTTTAACGGTAGGGACACTTTTTAAAATATGTTAAAATAATTTTTTGTGGTATTTCAGATTTCTGATTTTTATTAAGATTACTATAAGTATATATATTTCGACTTTAGTGTGCTAAATGGTTAATTAATAGCGGAATTGATTTACCATACAATTTTAATATTCCTCATTTATATTTAAGGTATTCTTCCGCATTCCAATAATATTGCTGTTGGAAATTAACATGGAGAAAATTAAATTTTTAAGAAACATACATAACGAATTGTGAGAAATAAAAACTTATTTTATTTCTTGGAGAAAACAAAAACTTTACAAAATTTGTTGATTTTACTATAAAATACACAATTTATTCTCTTCTCGAAAGAGGAGAAAACTATTTATTTATTTAAAGTGACATTCATTTACATTGTGACTATAAATTTATATAGTTGTAGAAAAATTCCATAGAAAAATATAGAAAAATGTAGCTTTAAAGATTGAGAACTGGCACAACATTTTCTACAGTCACTTAAGAAGGACAGAGCAGCAGCTGGCGAAAACATCTTTGCTTCACTGCCTCTATACAATAGATGCTAGGAAAACCTTTTTACAGAACTCAGATTCTCAATTCTTCCTTTTCTCTCCTGAAATTTAGTCCTTTCGAAACATTTTGCTGCCAAATATGCTGCGAACGTCAAACTCTCGAACTTATTGTGACAGAAAATGTATGACATATTAGAAAATTGGCTTTGTTGTTAGCTGAATTGCCATTACTGGAAAAGTTCTTCGTACTGAATATAATTTCTGAACTAATATTTGTGATCTGTTCCTTTCTAATGTCTAAAAAAGAATTATATATTTTTTTCCGAATAATGTTAATAAATAAATAAATATAAATAAGACTAACTATAATTCTATATGATTTACAATATTTTGATCGTAATGTAGTCTTAAAAATATTATTTTTCTTTTTTTTTTAATATTAAACAATTAGATGGATGTATCCTTTTACAGGAGATACCCTTCGAATTAGGTATACTTTGTCTAAATTAAAATTATGAACACTTATTGATGCTGTAGAAATTTTTATTTTAAATTATGACTACTTTTTAATGTTGTAGATAAAATTATGTCAACTTAATAATGCTGTGAATAAAATTTAAAATTATGTCTGCTTAGTAATGATGTGAATAAAATTTAAAATTTTGATTATTTATTAATGCTCTTGATAAAATTTTAAAATTATGACTACTTACTGCTATTGCTATGGGAAAAATTATTTAGAACTATTATATTAAAATTTATACTTTATCATGTACAGTACACAAATTGCTTTGAAATAAATGCTCAATAAAGCAATGATATGTTTATTTTTAAGAGAATGTTGAATATTTTTTATTTATAATATCTTACCTCAAAAACTACTTATAAATAAATATTTGCTTAAAAAAATACTTTTTTAAACTTTGATATAAAGTAAAGTTGGGTGAAATTGCTCACAACGAGGATAGGCAAAGGAGAGAATAGTATGCTTGTTGCAAATCTACGCACTTGTACAACAGCAGTATTACAGTGAGTGCATGGATGATCATCGTTGCATAAGTATAGAGATTGTTACCATCGTCTAGGTTAAAACATAGCTAATTTGTTTTCCCAAATCAAGTTCTTTAATTTTCTACAGAATGCCAGTATGAAGAAACATTTCGAATGTTTAACAATTTCTCATAATCTGTGGACCTTGGCTAACAGTGTGTAAAATAATGTTTGTTTTTTGAAGAGGTAAATAAAAGGCAGCACTATCTCCTATATAATGTAAAAAATTCCAGATCAAGTTACGATTTAAAGTATTGACACCCTGAGTGTCTTTATTTTTTACCATGAAATCCATTTTCAAAGTTAAACGTTATTCCGTAAATTTTATAATAAAATCACTGTAATTAAATAAATATTATTGTAAAAGTTACGGCATAAAATTATACTCTAAAAATGGATTTTACGGATGCCGCACTCAGAGTTCAAGATCTTTTTACCGTAATTTAATTCGTAATGTTTTTTACAGTGCTCCAAAATAGGAGAGTTTGTGCGCCTGATTCGACAGAGAAATGGAATGGAGCTTTATATCTATTTTAAGAGAAGTGGGGCATTGTTACTATATTAGGTGAGATTGCGTAGTGCTTACAAACAGTCAAAAAAGAATCTGACAAAGTGTGGCATTTACTCAAGTATCTTTACGTTTCTGATACTTTAAACTTTTGCTACAGTTAAATTTATTTAATTTTTCAGGTGTTTTTTAATCATTTATGAAATATTCATTTCTTATATACTCTAATATTATATTTCGTTGCATAAATCTTAAAAAAAACTTCATTCAGTTTTAGTTATTTATATATAGTCACTATGAAAAGCATTATCTCCTCCATATGTTTGTATTCTTTTCTACCCCTATAGGAAAGATTGCTTAAAAACGGTTCCTTAGTTAAATTGCAATTGTAGTTTAAAATTAAAAATTAGCAACAAATGAATTATGAAAATTCATAAAAATTCAAACAAATTAGATTTACTATTTTTTTTAAAACCTATATGGTGTGGAATAGAGCACAAACATTCCTAGTTGTACCTTTTGTTCATATTTATTTTAACAAAACGAAACTAAATTTTAAATCTGAGTTTATATTTAACTCATCTCCTGTTAACTCAAATTAAAGACTCATGTTAACTCATGCCCTGGCACCCTGTTAACTCATGTTTAAAATAAAAGTTTGATGAAAGTTTCTCTTTATATAAACAATCAGTAACACAAATCAATGATATCTAACAAGAATTCCTTTTTGTCATTAACAAGTACCACTTCTGATATTTGAGATTCAGCTTACCACTGAAATTTAATATTTTCATATGTCTAATACTTTCATGTGTCTAACATATTTATGTGTTAGCTTGAAAATACATAGGTGTACATTTTCATGATCGAGATGGCATACTTTTATGATCATAATTAATTTTTTTGCTTATCCTGATAAATTTACTAAAAGTGAAATTTGTTTTTGGTTATATTTTTCATAATTAAAGTATATGTAAATTATTAACATTTAATGACCACATACAACATTAATATTATTTGTGGTTAATATTTAAAATCCACAATTCAGTTTCTTTTTTTTTGTTAATCTTTTGTTTGATATTGCTTGATAGGTTATGTTAGAAAGAGGAAGTATAATCATTTTTATCATTAAATATTTTTCACTGCTATCAAATATTTTACGTTATAACACTTATTTTAAAATTTGAAAAAATAATAAAATATTACTTTTAAATTTCTATCCACAACGAAAAATGCATCTACCTCCGTTCAAAAGAAATGCGATTGCCACATAACTTATGAAAATTTAATGATGTTCTTTGACGATCGGAATCTGTTGAAAAGTTTGCTAGACGAAATAAGTTTTTTTTATAGAATCCCTCACTTTTTTTAAAAGATATTCTGAACTTTGCTGAAATATTTTTTCTTTAATATCTTTAGAAAGATATTTTAAAATATAGTTGAAAAAAATTATATCACGGTTATTGATCGGTAAAATATCTTCATTATAATAAAAATAACTTTTAATACTAATGACTTTTAATAAATTCATAAAAAAGAGTAATTTAAATGTACTTTTTCTCTCAGTGTTTGCTTTTTTTCAATAGTTTGTGAATAACAGATTATTAAACGCTGAAATTTGTATAGTGTATTGCAAAGTTTATTTTAAAAATATTTTATTTTAACAGTTTCATACTTNAGATATTTTAAAATATAGTTGAAAAAAATTATATCACGGTTATTGATTAGTAAAATATCTTTATAATAATAAAAATAACTTTTAATACTAATGACTTTTAATAAATTCATAAAAAAGAGTAATTTAAATGTACTTTTTCTCTCAGTGTTTGCTTTTTTCAATAGTTTGTGAATAACAGATTATTAAACGCTGAAATCTGGATAGTGTATTGCAAAGTTTATTTTAAAAATATTTTATCAATTTTTTTTATTTTAGAACATTTTATTTTAACAGTTTCATACTTTAATTTTATAATTTAACATTTTGATTTAAATTTTGTGATTTTCTTTGAACTGTTTACTTTTAAAGGATTTAAAATTATGTTTAATATCATTTTTGTATTGAACTTTAAACACTAATGACTCTATCTTTCAAACTCGTTTTACTTACTACTAGGAGCTTCATCTTCCACTTGCTTCCGCCCGACAATCACCCGATTTTTAAATATTTTTGCTTTTTGACTGATGATAAACGTATTTTCAAACTAAAATTCCTTATATATCCTTAATTGCTATTATATATATCCTTAATTGCGATTTTGAATGATTTTTTTAATTATTTCTGTGATTATAATTAATTTTTGTCTTTTTAATAATTATCTTTAGAATGGAAAATATACATTTGTTCAAATTGATGGCATACCCCAAGCATCTAATAATTCATCACTATTAGCTAACTTATTTTTACACTATTACGACAAAAATTATGCTCTTAATATAAATTTATTTTTAGATTTNTCTAATTATTTTTTGTCTTTTTAATAATTATCTTTTCAATGGAAAACATATTTTTGTTCAAATTGATGGAATACCATAAGGATCTAATTATTCATCACTATTAGCTAACTTATTTTTACACTATTGGGAAAAAAATTATGCTCTTAATATAAATTTATTTTTGGATTTATTGATGATTTAATTATCTTTATTTCATAGGATTATATAATTTAAATAAATGTTATTTACGCTTAAGAATTAATCCTTTGCAATCATTATGATGATATTAATTTTTCAGATTTGAATATTAAAAAATAAGAAAGTATCTGCATTGAACATTTATACGATAAAAGAATTGATTTTAAATTTATTATAAATAAACTAATAACATGGAATTTTAATGTTTCTTAAAAACATTTATTTAAATACCATTTTTAATCAAGTGAATGGAATTAAAAGAAATTGTAGTACTGTTTATTTATCAAAAACAAATAAACGAACTCTTTCAAAATTTACTAAATAATGAATATTCGTTTAATGTAATTAAATTCTGTAATAAATATTTGAGATTATAAGTTTTAATCAAAAAATTTTATCAACTAAATTTACATTTTCGCAATGTGCAAATTCAATTCGTGCAAAATCCTTGGCTAAAAATCTTCTAATATTTAAGTTAAAAATACTTAAAATAAAATTTTCTTTCATGAAATTTTAAAATTTTCTCTAAAATTATCAATATAAAAAGTTTTATAACTAAAATACAACTTTATTAATTATAAACTTTCAATTATACAGTATAATATTATTACATTCCGTTCATCCATTTCCGGTCAATCCAAAGTAACTAGCAAACCCAACGCGCTTCTGTACTTTATTAAGAATGCGCCATAAAAAGACCTCCTCAAACTCTAACTACGCGTCTATTTTCATATTTTGTAATCTGGCAAACTTGTAACGAAAGTGTTTTTCATTTTTAATGATTCCGTTACACGTGTATGAGTACATTCAAGTTAGCTACTCGCTTCAATATATATACCGTAAACCGGGGCGAGTCTACCCATCCAGGGGCGAGTCTACCCATTTTAGTTTTATTTAATTTTCACTATTTTAAATTGCAAATAAAAAATTTTTTAACGACGGAGGACTTAGTTCAGACTCTAAGGAAGATGGCGCTGTAGTAGTTTGATCCGTTTTTATTTATTTGGTGTCTTTTTAACCGACGTGTGTTCAAAATTAGGCAGTGGNCAAACGTCTTTTGAGAGATTTGTATTGAAAATCAGCAAACTTTTAGTTGGTGCTCCGTAAGTATATTATTATTATTACTATTTTCACTTTGGTTAAGGGATAAACTTATCTAAGACTAAGATTACATTAATTTTATATGCAAAAAAAAAACAAAAGAATGAAAGTTTTGTTGTTGTAAACAAAAAGCCAGAATTCGCTGGGCGAGTCTACCCATTCGTATTTAGTTTTAATAAAGCATAATAATATAATTTAGAACTTTGTTTATATTAAAATTGTCATTTAAATGATTATATATATTATTATCATTTATATTATTGTCATTTTAATATATTATTGTCATTTTAAATGAATTTCAGTATATTATTTTAATTCTGCATTGATAAATTTATCATTAATAAAAAAAATTATAGGTTAAATATAAATGTGAATATAAAATTCGTTTATTTTACCTTTTTTTCAATTTTTATATTACAAAATTAACTTTTTTTATTTAATATTATATATCAACGAGAAAACATTGTAAGAAAAATCACACCTCCCAAAAGAATATGAAAAGGATTTTTCATGATTCCCAATGTTTGAATTTCGATTTTGTTAATAATCTTTAATTATTATTATTTATTNATATATATCTTTTTTGTATTTTATTCTAAATTTTCTTGATTTTATTTTCGATTTTTGCATGATTATTTTAATTTGCGTTTTTTGCTTAAGTATTTTTTTTGTTTCCATTTTTTGGTGCTCCTCTCACTATTGTATTGATATATTTTGCTTTGGCTGTATGAATACAATATTAGGAAGCACTCTTTTCGGCAGATATAATCGTGTGAGCTGATAACGAGATTATATCTATTCATAATTTTGTTTTCGGCTCTTTAATTCTTTTAATAAGAATTTTTTTTTTCAAAAATTATTATTTTTAATTTTTTTTCTTCATCTGTTTTCATAAATCTTTATTATATTTTTTCCCATGTTTTCTCTACATTTTTAACTTACAGTTACATTTTNCATGGTTCACGGCATGAACCACATAGGATTGCGTAGCAATTCTCGGGGGTTGGCGAGCGTTAGCGAGAAGGGGGCGGAGCCTCCTAGTATAATTATATATATATTGCTATATAATTATACGTACATTTTTCCTTTAAAATAATTTTTTAAAATGCTCTGTTATTTAAAATATAGTCAATGTTTTTAAAATGTAGAAGAACTTTTATTCTACATTTTAAAATACGTTTGTTATTTCATTGTTTTGTGACTGATTTAAGCACATTTCAAATATCTCATATCGCATTGTTTACACTTTGTACAAAGATGACATTTAAATAAAATACTTAAAGTTTTGAATTTAGAAGAGCATTTCAAACGCTTTCTAAATCAGACCTGCGTAGTATTTTATAACTGTAAATTTATATCATAAAGCATATATTTTTATCCTCTATATCCTTAATCCAACTTGATAATATTCTGTTCATATTACTTTACATTTGGTTTCATTCTGAATTGTATAAAATAGTATTATTCTTGGGTTATTGATGTGTATGTTATTATGCACTAATAATAAGAATAAATATTGCTTAAAATTTCAAATTCGGTATTACATTTGACAAGTTTTATAAATTTTGGTGAATTATCTATATTGGTTTCGACGTAAATTATGATTTACCTACTGCAGGAGAGTACTCGCTCACGTGTTGCGATCCTATTAATTCTCATAGGAAAACAGTCGTGCTCTTTAATAACGGCAGACCCCAGAAAGAATGTTTGGTTTTAAGTAAAATTGAATAAATTGTTTTATTAAATCACGTTAAATTTCTGTTAAAAGTTAGATTAATACTTAATAAAATTTTCTTAAAACTGGTATAACAGACTTTGATAGAGGATAATTACTTGATAGAGAATAAATATAATGTAAATGTTTACGTTTATTACAGAGTCTTGTTATTTTTACAATACATTAAATTAGTTAATTTCATTGACGAAAGAACATTCATTAGTGAGTTAAGTTATAGCATTGTGTATTTACTTTCTTTTTCTTTATCTTCACAACATTAGATATATTTTGTTGTGTAGTACTCTTTTAAAAATAATTTTGTGTATCGCAAAACTACTTGGTATCACAAAATTGTCATTTTGTTGTTTCACGTGTTCTATTTTGGTAGAAGAATGCCATAATATGTTTTTTAACCACTTAACGATCGGTTTATTTTCAAGAAAACGGTCATAAAAGTGTCTATTTTGCCAAATACACGTATTTGATTAGTACTGACATCTAATTTGAAATAAACTAACTATCTGCAATTACCTTAAAAATATACTGTTACTGCCATCTGGTGTGTACAATGAGAAATAAAATGTTTTCCGGGCAAAAGAAAGGAATTAGTTTTATTCATATTGGCGCGTTACTACTGAACACACCAGCCCGGAAATTTCACGGGAGCGAGAAATAGAGGGTGAAACCTCACCCCGTCATTTTCACGAGAGCGAATGGAAAGGGGTTAATAATAAAAAATGTTTCAGATGTATATGGCTGTCATCAGCTTAATTTTAATGTAAATTATAAAGTTATTTTTCAATAAATTATAAAGTTATTTATATATAAATTATTCATTTATTTATTATCCTTTTTGAGATTATTTTCCGTTATATTTGAGTTTATTTGCTTGTGTATCAGTAGAAGCTAAGGTATAAAAATTAAGAGTGGTTATCTTTTCATATATTATAAAATTATCGCTTGACGTTATTATGAAGCTCTGCATGATAAAAATATTTAGCTTCTTTATGTCAATTTTTAAACGATAAATGCATACAATATGTAGAACTCTATTTATTCAACGTCCGTAATTAAAAGATAAAGACAAATTGACATTTTTCAAAAGTCCTACTGCAATATTACGATTTAAATTTTCTTACTACCGCTGAAGAATATGTTTCAAAAAATATTTCTTCACACTGGCTCTTCTTGCAGAATCATTAAAATAAAAATTTGAGAAAAAATTGGAGGAAACAAGTTTTGGGTTTTAATTTCTCTCTACAGAATCTAAAGTAAATGCGTGTTGCTACAATTAAAAAAAAAACACTGAAAATTTTAAAGCAATTACTTTTACGTCAGAACCTCTTTATCTTCTAGTAAAAAAGTCATTAAATTTATTCATTGGGTATATAGGGTATAGAAGCCTTAGCAAGAAGAGGGGCTTCCTACTAGTTTATAATTGCTTATTCAAAATTCTTGATCTACTTGTCTTATTTATTTAAATAAAGACCATTTCTTAGAGAAACTCAATCCATTTTGAAAGCTTTAACAAATGTGAAAGATTATACAAATTTCACTCGGAGGAAAACTTACCTTATTGCATCGTAATGACATTTCTGATAAAAAAAAATCATTTTGATTAATAAAAACAAAATATACGGTATTTAAACCATTTATTTGGTTTTTTTCTTGTTCATATGATAACTGTTTAATGGAAATTATGGTTTTCAAAATTATAGTTATTATTACGCATTTAGTAAACAATACAAAACTTAAAAGTAATAAAGCACTTCGTTTAAAAATACTGAATTCTTTCAGCATTCCCATATAGAATCATAATAAAGTTATCAATTTTTTTCACACTTAACTAACTACATATTTTAAATATTTTATTGCTAATTTTCCCTAAATCATTAACAAAGCGCTTCAATAAAATTACCGAGCTTTTAGGTGTTCCCATAAAGCCAGAAACACGATGGACGGTAAATATCACCACTTTCTGGTAGTTTTGACCATACTTTCAGTGATTTTTCAAAATTAATTGTTTATAAACTATAATTTGTGAGTAAGTCAAGTGGGACAAAATGGTTATACTTGAAAATCAAAGAAAATGACTTTTCAAATGTTGATAGAAGTTAATGCTGTCATGGGAAAACGATCCAGTGCACAGCTAAAATAAATTGAGAATTTACGGTAAAAAGACCTCAAATAGGATGCCAGTTGTTTTGCTGTAAAATTCTACGGAAAGAAATCTGAGATTGCCGTAATTTTTGCTGTAAAATTACTGAATAACTGTAATTAAATAAATATTAATGCAAAAATTACGATACGAAATTTTACACTGAAAATAGATATTGCTGTAAAATGAGTAATACAGATGCTGCACTTAGCGTGCCAGTGATTTTTTCCGTAATTTAATCTTGAATACCGATGAATGACTATTCGCGGTGCTTTAAAAAATTCAATATTAAAAAAAAGCTTCTGTTTAGATTTCTTTGTATAATTTGAAACAGTTTTATAATATAGCTTACTATTTTTTTCTTATGCTGATTGCTCACTTGTATTTTGTGTAATTGAAACAAAATTTCACATTAAACTGTTAAATGTTACGTATTATTTTATATAAAATTAATTACGAGGGGTAAGTTCAATTTAATGAACAACTGACAATAAATGTGGAAGCCCGCGAATTTTGGTATCGGTAATAATTCTCTAATTAATGTCATATAATAATTGTTACTGATTAGTTTTAAAATATACTATCATAATGTAAAATTTGTTTATTATATTGTTCTATCAAATGGGCTGTTCACTGTAAAAGTGAACTACCTTCTTGTAAATTAATTTCAAAGTAATTAGCTTTTAATTTAAATTTATTTGAAGTAGAGAAAATGCTAATTAAGCTATCTTAAGAATCAGCTAGCGTTATTTTTAATGGTTCTACTGCTATACTTTTATAATGAAAAATATTAGTAAACGAGTAATATTCTAAAGCAATTAATCCTTACTTTAAAAATGCTGACTTAAGTCCCTTTTATAATTGCATTAAAAAAGAGACTAAAAAGGAATTAAAACACTAGCATAGTTTTCGTTTTGGATCGTAGTTCGTCATTTATCAAATTATTAGGGTAAAAGAGGTTGACAAATTTTTTTTAGCTTTTTATATTTTATTTATAATTCCAATTAAAATTAATATAAATGGGTACGCAATGTAGTAAATTTAGTTTTTTTTTGCTATATTAAACTTTGTTTGCTTTGCAATCAGAAAGTTAATTGTGTAGCTAATTTGTTAACTAGTGTAGTTAATTGTGCGTGTTGGCGCAATTTTTTCTCATTTATAGCCAGCATTCTTATTTCGACTTGGGGCCTATCTGTATTACTTAGTTTTCCTTTTAATTATATTGTATATATATCACCATAAAATGCATTCTAAATTACGCTTAGTTAATTTTTTTAATTTGATTCGGAAACATTAGATGCCATTGTTAAGAATTACAAATTTTCCCTGAATTCGATAGGATATGTCGCCATTTTTATTCATCATACATAAGCAAATGAAATTTAAGCAGTTAAAATAACAAATATGCTTTAAAAAGAATTCCATTATTTGCTGTCAAGAGAAACGTTAGGATGACTTTAATTAAATATTTTCTAGATAATAACTAAACTGATAGCATTTGAATTACCACTTTTACTTGCAGAAATCGTTAAGAGTCATACTTAAGTAATTCTACGTGGAAGAAAGTTCCATTTTTATTCGTTGCAAATGGTATGACAAAACCAATCCACGACAAAAATATTTACGATAAAAATAAGAATTATTAAATGCATTATATCGTAATGTAAGAATTGATTTTTTAGCAATTAGTATTAATAGAATATATTTAAAAAATATTTAACTCGCGTTTTTTGCTCTGTCTTGTTACATTGAAGGAAAAATACAAATTTATATTATAATTTTGCCAGTATGGTACACTGATAAAGAAGTAATAGTCAAAACTGCTAGAATAAGGTGTAATTTGCCAAATTTTTTCTCTATGGGAAACCAAAAAGCACTGTAGTTTTTACCGACATACTTTGGAAATGATTTTTATAAAAGTAAGAATAAAATACTGTTTTATAATATGCGTCAAAATTCTGTAAATGTGTTAAAATTTGGTAATTTTATCATAATACCATATAGCATGTCATAGAAACCATTTATGCAGTAAAATTTACTTTTTAATTTTTTTATTTTTGCAAAATGAGTTTTAATAGGAACTATAATTTTGAAAACCAGTAATTTTGGTAAACTGTAACTATAGGAATGGAAACCGTTACCATATTAATAGTTTAAAGAACGTAAATTTTGGTTTTATTAACCAGAATTATGATTTAGTTACCAGAAATATCCATACAACACAGTATTATAACTATGTATTTATTTATTTCCTTGCATTTGGAAAATATTGTAAACTGGTCTTAGTTTACAATATTTAAAAGTATTTTGCACTTACTCATCACTTTTTGTGACTACCATTTTATTTATCAAAGGTTAATTTTACAATAATTTGAAAAGAAGCAAAGGTTTTGTTAATATAATCATTGTCTTATTTTGTATGGTACATGACAAATAGTATTATTTTCGCGTGTCACAAATTAAGTAATTTATGTGACATTTGTAGAGGTAAGATGCCTTATTAAGTCTTTTCATAGGATAATCACCCGTATAACAGATGCCAGAAATATAAAGCTAAAAGCAAACTAATTATTAACTGGTATTATAATATATAGTTTTTGGAATAAAAGTTTTGTATGAAATATTTTTAAATATATTTCCTACTTCGGAATTGTTTCAGAAGCATTTGTAGATTGATGAATTCTACCCTTTTGTGCGACTTTATGCACTTTTTAAATATATATAAATTTCCTGAAACATTTTGATATTGCTACCCTCAAATTTGAAGAAATTTGTTTGACATTAGACATTCTTGGTATTTATGCGAATTAGTTTCATTAGTAGCAGGCTTAGCTGATATTAATAACTGAGGGATTAGTGACAAAATAATATTTACAGGTAACAGAATTTTCACTAGCATGGGCCTATGGTAATATCCAAATTTAAAATTTGAGTCAACTATAAAAAGAGATGGTAGTGTTATTAAGTAGTTAGGCTGTTAGTGGTATCTATGAAGGATTTTAATACTGTTACCTACACATTTGAAGAAATTCTTTGACATTAGACATTCTTGGCATTCTTTGTGAGCGTTAATTTTATTGGTAGCAGGTTTACCTGATGGATTAGTAACAAAATAATATTTATAAGAAAAAGAATTTCCACTAGCATGGGTTTATGGTAATTTCCAAATCAAAATTTTGAAACAATTATGAAAGGAGTTGGTGGTGATATTAAACAGTTAAGTTGATAGTGGTATTTTTGAAAATTTTTATTATTGAAAATTTTTATTATTGTTATTCTCAAATTTGAAGAAATTTTTTCACATTATCCATTATTAGTATTTGTGCACATTAATTTCATTAGTAGCAAGTTTAGCTGTTATTAATAACCGATGAATTTATTAGCAGCAAAAAAATATTTATTAGTAAGAGAGTTTCCACTTGCTTCGGTTTACGGTAGCACGCAAATTAAAAATTTAAAATCATTATAAAGAAGGATAGTAGCGATATTAAAAGGGAAGATACGACCTAATTTTTTATGGGAAGATGTTAGGAAATTCGTAATTAATAGAATTAAACTGGCATGTTAACGTTTTAATTTTTTTTGCATTGAATGAATTTTGTTTTTGCGAAAATTGAGAATTTGTTACAATTAATTTTATAAAAGCTTATTAAAATTAAATTTATCAGATCTTTTCTATTAATAATGGGTAGTATAAGTTAATAATATTTATATGAATGCTATCTTTAATCAGAAATTTGTTTTCTTAATATTCACTGTTAAGCAAATTATTTTTATTAGTCTTTTATTCACTGATCTCTTTTTTTCCTCTATCAAGCACAAAAAGTTAGAGTGGACCAAATTATGTTGATGTTCGGTATAATGTGGTTTACTCTAAGATCTACATCTAACACATACAATCTAACATCTACAGCTCTAATATTACTTGCTTATTGTTGTAAACAAGTAATTTTCTAAATTGATAAACTGCGTGCTGCTTTCACTACCGTTTTAAAAAAATGCACTTTATAATTAGATAACGCGTATTTGCTAGCATTAGCTTAAAATTAAATAGTTTATACCCAGTTGGATTTTAATTAGTCGTCACGTGTTATATCACTCTTTTAAAGTTTCGTAGTTTAACTCTAGGTGGCTTTAAATTAGTTCTTACGACTCACTTCAGTTTTCTTTGAACATTTCATGGAATTAATTATACTCTGAGAAGCTCCATTTTTTACTGTGTCAAAAAATACGTTTAGTTATTCGGAGGACTTTGATTTGGCAGTATTTGCTTAAATTCGAATACTTTAGCTCTAGGAGGCCTTTAAATCAGTTGTAACAACTTACTTTACTTTAATCAAATTATACTTACGGAAACACCAATTTTTTACTTTGACGTCACGACTCACTTCACTTTTCCTTGAACATTTCTTAAAATCCATTATATTTGGGGAACCACCAAATTTTTTTACTTTGACTGTCAAAACAAGGCACACTTAGTTATTCGTAAGACTTTGATTTGGCCGCATTGGCTTAAATTAGAATAGTTTAGCTCTAAATGGCCTTTAAATTAGTTATCACATCTTATTTCACTTTTCTCTGAATACTTTTCATAAAATAAATTACACTTACGGAAACAGATTTTTTATTTGACTACCAAAATATAAATAAATAAATAAATAAATAAATAAATAAATAAAGAAACCTTCTACTAAAGTAATTTACACTCACTGTACCACCAGATCTTTTACTTCGACTATAAAATTAAATAATAAATTCATAAATAAATAAAAACAAACGGATATACTCCTTTGTAATAAAAATGATTCTGATTTGGCAGTATTTCTTTAAAGTTGAATAGTTTATTTCCACTATACCTTTCGGTTAGTCATCTAGTCTAACTTCACTTTTTTCCTGAACTCTTTTCTTAAAATGAATTACGCTTACTGAAGCACCTCGATTAAAATATATTCCGTGACCTGTTAAAGAAAAAGAAGAAAGTAAACATTATTGCTTAAAGATGACGAGTTAGGAAGATGATGTCATATCATTGGGGAAGCCTTACTTCTTTTATGCTTCATAAGCGGATATTTCCTCTCCATTCATGCCTAGCTTGATGCTCACTACTTCCAGTTAATACTTTTCTGACGTAATATTTGCGTGAATAAGAACAATCATCTTTCGTTACGTTTTTACTTATCATGAATAGATTGAAATAGATAGAGGAAATTCATTGGGTAATAAATTGCATTTGACTAATTGGGGTGCATTTTTAGTGGAAAATCGAATCCAGTGATGTGTAACTGAGGTTCTAGAAATTGCAATTATTAATTTAATCAAAGGTTTGGGGATTTTAATTAAAATACGTTCTATATTTAATTTGCATTTAAGTCGATACAATGTTTATTAGTGTCGTTTTCTGCTTGAAGGTCATTAACATAAATTAAGGACATTAATTTGCAAAGAGAAATTTATATGAAACTCTACATTGTTTGGGAGAAATTTTATTGAATTGCTATTTCGATTGGAAATACTCCATCAAAATTAAGATTTAAACTCAATTATTATCAAATATCAAATTATTATCAAATATCAAAATTAACAAATTATCAAATTTGAATTTAAGGGGTATGAATCAAAACCACGTATCCGATAATAGGTGAGCTTGATATGATACTTGCTTTTGTTAATTTTATATTATCAATTTAATCAATGCAAACTTAATATAAAACAACGTGAATTCTACTATCAGATAGGCATAGCACTTGATCACCAGGAACTACAAACGTAGTTGTTACTGTGCCGTGTTCATAGTGGAATTACTCGTAAAGATGTATGAACAATAAAGCTACACACAATTTCTTTTTATAAAGTAATACCAATTAACCATGAGCTCAAAGTTTCAACTTGAGCTAGGGTATATCCAAATATGTAACAGCAGTACCTTTCAAAAGGAAACTAGTTCATGGAATTTTATTTATCTTAAAGTTTTTTAACATTTCCAATGGTCGGTTTGAGGGGCAATGGGATGCCTTGACCCCCAATCTTTAAGCCACAGTTTTTTAAGCCCTAGTATATGTGTAGTTCTTAACTGACGCTTAGGAGCAAGTTAAGAGATTAATAAGTACTGGCGAATCGAGATCGAGGTATGGTATCGAGAAATGGTACAGCAAAAATAATGCGCTGTTCACGTTGAATTTTTAAATTATCTGGTTTTCAAATTAATCACCAAATAAAAATCATCAGAATTTATTAAAATCCTGTAACTGGAATATATTTATCATAAAATAATAAAGCAGGCTGAAAAAATAAAGATTCAAAACGGATTTTGATGTTTGTTTTGTCGGGACAGAGAATTATAGTTAGTCATACACTTCTTCTTCTTCTTCAGGAGCGCAACAGCCCTTTGCAGGCCTTGGCTGTCTCAACAGCACGCCTTCTCCAGCTCCCTCTGTCCATGGCAATTCCTCTCCAGTTCTTAAGTTTTAGGACTTTGAGGTCATTTTTGGTGTCGTTGAGCCATCGAGTAGGTGGTCTACCTCTAGAGCGGGACCCCTGAGGGTTCTTGAAGGTGGCAATTTTTACAGGGCTTCTTCAGAGCCTCTCCATATATGGCCGAGCCATCTTAGTCGGTTGCTTCGGATTATCTGCATAATTTGAGGATGTTTATATGTGAGCCGGGTTTTGCATTTTGTTGAGTTTTCTTAACTTGAGTCTTTTTTTCCGGGGTGGGGTAGTTAGCCCAACCCCCAACCTGGAGGACCAGGGTGTTCCTCTTGGTCTGGTGTCTCCCCTCCGACCTGTCCGGCTTGGGTGATCCTGCCAGTAGCTAAGCTACCGCCGGCATAGCTCTCGGAATCGACAACACACACAAAGCACACCACCACGATAAGGTGGGAACAAGTCATACGCTTGTATTAAATAAAAAGTTCAATGTTACATTTATTGCTAAAAGAATTGATATTTTTATATTCGCTTTTTATGAAGTGTTATAAAAATTGATTACCTGGTTTATTTAATAAGAACGGGATTGGAAATAAATATAATCTATGAAATAAAGTAAATTTTAATGCCTATAATGACATCGCAGTTGTTATTCACACTATAACTATCCACTTGAGTTTTCTGAGATTATTAATTTCATGATCGTTATTGTTTATCTCAAACAATCCAGCTTTAGATCTAAAAGTATAATTTGAACAATAGGTGTCACAACTAATAAATTTAATATCCTAATGATTTGGCGTAACATATTAAAAACCATAGTTATTGATTGTTAATTCATTAATATTTCAATGACTAAAAAATATTAGAAAGACATAACAACAGATTCCCGCCGGTAATAATATAGAAAGTAGTAATAGTTTTATTTTAATTCCAAATAAATTTAAATAATTTTTAAAATTTTTCAAGATTATGCTGTGATTTTTAAGAAATATTATATTTCTTTATATACTAGAAAAGAAAGAAAATTCAGTCGTAAACCAAAATTATGTTTGTAATGCAATGTAGTTTTTTGAACACTTGACATTCTTGTCTTCTTACTTGATACCAAAATTTAAATAAAACATTTAAATTAAAGTCCAAATATCTTCCTGATACATTCCATGTTGCAAGAAATAGAATTATTTATTAAAGTCCTTAATTACGCTTAGGTGAATAAAGCACATAAATTAGAGTTCAAAGTACTGTTATTCGAATGTTAATTTGCTTTGAAATCTGTTCTATATTTTGAGTGTTACACAAATTTACTTTTAAATTCGATTTCAAATATATTATAATACAAATACGTGACATTTTATATCAAAGGAATATTTAAAATGTTGAATATAAACATTGCAAATTTTTGATAATTCTGATCAGTATCATATAGAAGGAGCTATTTTATATTCATAATGAAACAAAGAATATATATATATATATATTTAAGCACTTAAAGTGTATAATGCGAAAGCATCTATTGGGCACTTTTAAAATATGTATTCTTACAATGAAAAAAGGCTGAATTTTCCCTTTTAACTACTACAGATGCATTTCAGAATGATGAATGCAAATTATTACTCGAAGTTACATCGATGATAATGTTTTAATTCATTGATTGGAATTACATTATATTATTTTGATGTCTACATTCATTTTGTTACATTCCTTAAAATGAATAATTTCAGTACTGAGAAGTATGGTATGTGTAATGATATAAGTTTAGCAACACAATAGCTATGATGGAGTTAAATATCTCAATAACTTCTAATTTTTGCAATACAATTTTATACTTTTTATTAAAATACATCAAAATTCAGCAAAATCTGCTTCTATTTATATTTAAGCATAAACGTGTTTTTTAGAAATTTAATTTTCCATGCTCAATGTCCCAAACATTGTTGATTTTAGCCAGTTTTATTGATTATGTACTTATGCTTACTTTACACGATTTATTACAAATCATTTGATTTTTATTTAAAGATTCGGTTATTATTTAATCTTTTCCCCCTCTCAATTTCACCAAACATTATCAATTTTACGAAATATCTGCTAATTGTGTATTCTTGCCTACTTGGTAAAATTTGTCACAATTAATCAGATTTTCCTTTATTTTTTAAAAGATTGGGTTATTTTTAATTTTGTTTTGAATTTCTATTTTTTCATGCTCAATTTCCAAAAAAATTTCAATTTTAAAACAATTCTGCTGATTATTATTTATCTTTTGCATTATCATTGGTTATCATTATTTTTATTTTTAAATGATTAAGTTATTATTTACTTTTTTTTTTGCATGCCTAATTTCAGACAGTTCTGCTGATTATAGATTTTCGGCTATTTTTCTTTTCCAAATATTCGTTTGTTATTTACTTCCATTTTTTCTGTGAGCATTTTAACGAGTATTGTCAATTTTATACAGTCTTGTTGATTGTGTATTTTCGTATACTTGACAAAGTTTATCAAAAATCAAATTTTTTAGCAAATATTTTTTAAAGTATATTTTATTTCTATGGACGAAATAAATATAAATTTTTATTTTGTTTTGTTTCTCTTATTTTAATCCATCGATTTTAAAAGCAAATATAGTGCTTGAAAAATATCATTATTAGTATTAAAATACTCACATTTTATATTCTTTTTTACAGGTAAGACAGTTATTTCTTCCTTGAGATGTACAAAGAATCCTAAATGTAAGAATTTTATCTCTTTCAAAAAAACTTTCACTGTAATTTTTTAACATATAAAAGTGTAAGTTATATTTTTAAATGTTATGAAAATTTTTTTTTTTGGTTGTGTCGTTTCTATAACTTTTTATTTCTTATCTGAATCCATTTAATTACTTAGCATAAATTGTTATGCAAATTGAAAAGTAATTTAACTGTATTTTATAATATTTATCTAATATGTGTCATATGAAATGATGCCTTTTTTATTCATAAATATTATTTCAATTTTATATTACTTACAAAAATAATATTTAATAATAAAATTAATAATTAAAATGTATAAATCATAAATAAAATTTTGCTTTAATAACTAAACGCAGCTGTCTATAAATTTAAAAGTTCTCTTGTTAATTTCAAAAGTTATTCTTGCATGTGTGGCAATTGATAACATAAATATTTAAAAACGAAACATTTGAAAAGGTTTTTTTTTAACCCAAAAAAAGGGAAAAGAAATATAAGAGTGTATTAAATCATTTATTCCATTTAAAAAAGTATCATTTATTATAAGAGAAGTAATAAATTATTGAATAATGTATGTTATTATTATTATTATTGTTATTAAATTTAGCATGCCAATCAATCCTAAATTATCTTTGTATTGGTTATATTTTCACGTGTTTAAAACCTAGAATGAAAATAATTATAAAATAAAATAATTATTCAAAAATCTAACGATTCCCAAATTTAACGAAAAAAATTATGAGAATAAGAAAAAAGATAGGAGTAAAATTAATGAAATATTGAGCAAATTACATTATCATTATGATTAAATTTTCCATTGGTTTCCATTGGTTTTATTATCCATTGGTTTTATTATCGCGAGGCTAAATACAAATATGGAAATAATTATAAAAAGTTTATTTATTTAAAAATCTAACCCAATGCTTCCTAAATCTGAATGGAAGGGAAAGAATAATAATAAAAATAGCAATCATTGGGGAAGAAAAACTATAAATTATTTAGTAAATTAAATTGCTATTCTTATTGAATTTAGGATACCGATTATTTTCCAGCAACAGATATATTGTTTTCAGTATTATGTAAATGTGCTAAAACCATGAAAGAAATTAATTATAAAAATAAATTAATTGCTCAAAAATCTAAAATCTAATTTTAAATTTAAGGCTCCGAAATAAATTAGATCTTGAATTTAACTGTCACAATCTAAGGTATAAAACACTAAGCATGCAATTAATTTTTTTTTCCTTTCAAATATTACTTCATTGCTTTTGTAATCAGTCTCTCATCTCTTCAATCTAGAACCACATTGTTTACTCTATTTTTAATTATCTCCTCGATTAGAAGAACTAATTAAAGAAAAAACTAATTCCGTTTTCTTCAAGATAAAAACATCACATGATGTCGTAAGATTTGGGAATAAAAAAAAACTAGAAATAAATAGAAAATAAGTGGTGGCATAGGGGACGCCCGATTCCGATTTGTTCGCCTTGACGCAGACTCATAGGCTTTCTGAAAGCCCTCATTCTAGTAAAGTAAACGATACCAGCAAGTCGCATGTCTTTGGGAACTCCAAAAAGAACACGTGGCGGGCCCCGTTGGCCTATCTGGCGACGAGCCAGTGCTGGTGAAGGATGGGATTGGCGATCATCACCGAGTAATTCCGATGATGAGGAGGATTATTCATCCACAAAGGTAGAAAATTGACTAAATTTAGTATTTGGCATTGTTTAAAATTACTGGAATTATAATTTCCTTACTTTCATACATTAAACACTGAAAAAAAAGTATAATCAAAAGTATTTCACAAATTTTTCTTTTTAAAATTATACTTATATGTATACATTGAAAACAACCGAACGTTACAAATCGAAAGAAACGTTTATTTAAAATAAGCGTTCTAAATATTTTTACAATGTAACAGATTTCTTTACATCTCTGGGATTACTTTAAATCAGGTATCAACGTATAGTGTCTGAAGTAGAACTAGAATTCATCGATTCAGTTTCTTTAAAAAAAGTTTCCAACAAAGACATTAATGTTTGTAAAGTTGAAAAACATTTTATTTTCTTGCAAAGAAACTCGACAAAGGCATTGTTTTGGAAAAAGAAACTAATACATTTTATCTGGCCTCCACTAAAACAAGAGTTTTCTTAAAATTTATATCATATTCGTTATTTATTAATCATTACTAATTTATTACTAATTTGTTGCTAATTTATTATATATTACTAATTAATTATTCATTATTTATATCTAATTTATTATTTATTACTAATTCAAAAGTTTGCATTGATATTCATGAAACTGAATAATTTGAAGAATAGATTTTCCTATTACATTAAATAAATAAATAATTTTTTAAAGCAAATTTTAGGAATTATATTTACTCCGAGAAAAAAGTATGGCTAGAAATACCAGGATATGGTAAAATTTTTATTGTTTCTGGATGCAGGGGTGCGCCAAAAAACTCGGTAGTTTTACCGAAGCCTTTGGTAAGGATTTTGGTGAAATAACAGTAAAATATAATTTTATAATATGTGATAAAATTTGGTAAATGTGGAAAAAATTAGTAATTTTATAAGAATTTCTTAGAGCGTGGGATAAAAATAATTTATTGTGCGAAATTTAATTATCAGTTTTGTATTTTATTTTTTATTTTTCGGTAATAAGAACTATAATTTTGAGAACCAGAATTTTCGGTAAACCGTTATCATATGAACGACAAAATTATGAAACGAATTGTTGAAATATCGCCAATTTCGATTTTATTAACCAGATTTATGATTTTTTTCTACCAGTAATGCCATGACCATACAGTTATATAATATTTACATTTTTTTTTCTCCTTGAAGCTCAAAATATTTTTCATAATATTTAATATGTTTTTATTTTCAGGGCTTTTAAAAATTTTTGAAAAGAAATTTTGATATTTTTCACGCATTTATGTGGCTAAAACCGATTAGCCAATGAAGCAAGATTACAAATTTAACTTAAATTGTACTTTTCATTGCAGAACTTTTTTAAGGTAAATTTGAATTGCTAACTAATACTTTTAAGGGGTACCTAGTCTCAAAAATCTGTAAAGATTTACATTATTATACTATTATTTCCATGTTGCATGTTTTGCATATATAGACAGCTTAATTGCATTTTTATCGATGTTTAAAAGTTTAGAATGTTTTTGATTTTACTTTGCGTTTTGAATTAATTTAACTTAAAATAATGAAAAAAAAAATAACTGATTAAAATTTTGAGTATATTTCTTAGTTATTATTCTATTTTTTTTTTACATTGTATTGTTAAAAATGTTTGAATAATGTAATACCATATAAAAATTTGATTGATGTAAAATGAAATATAAATTACAGATTACCTACTAACTAATTATGAATTAGAATACAAATATACAAAAGTAAAATTTGTCATATTGACGAGGCATTTTGGTTTTTCTTGTAATCAAATGAATTACAAACTAAAGCTAATAAATTTTAAAACTTTTATTCATAATTTATACACTTAAATTGTCTAAATTAGATTTTTAATTCAAAGTTAAATTTACCGGGAAAAATTATTGTAAATATTAATTTTTTAATTACGTTTGAAACAAAATTAGATCTTTTAAATTCATAATTTCTTTTAGTTCCCTATTTCTCAAGTTTGGCTTCCTGGTTCAAGTTTTCAACAAAATAATATAAATACTCACGTACGATTTAAAAAACAGTAAAATTTTAGAAACAAAAAAATAAATTCCTTGAGCAAAACGGTACTTATAGTATTTAATATAATCTGTTTCTTTTCCTTCAATAGAGACAAGAAAACTAAAATTTTAAAGTAAACATCAAGTACAGAATGTATATATGAATGCAATTATTTCTCTCTTTCTAAAGTTAAAATAAGTTTAATCTATTAGTTTTTAATTTTATACGATTTGTTTTAAACATAATTTCATCGTTAAATGCAAATGTTGCTTTCCAATGCTTACTTATAAAATTATTGAAAAACTAAGTAAAGTAATTTGCTAAAACTCAGAGTAAATTAGTTTTATTCTCCAGAAAACTTCATAATTAGTTGCCAAACGAAAGAAAAAGATAAATAGAAACAAAGTTAAAACTAGAAACGTTAACCTCAAATAGTTTCAAACTAATACGTGATATATTTACCAAATTTTACATAATAACGAGAACGAGATTTTACGAATAACGAGAACAATATTAATTAGTAAAGAATTCTATTAAATATTAGTTCTTAGCTAGTTAAACATTAATTACGATATTAATATTCAGTGCTTTTTTAGATTTCAACAGATATTATAGACAAATTTAATTAGCTTTTTTTTATTCTTTGAGTTTTATGTTGCTTTTTGTATTTTATCACAGGATATTTATTTTATACATTATTATCTGCAATTATATTTTTCTGAAAGCTCGGAATAGTATTTTTCATTGCTGAGCATTTTAATGTAAATTTGAATCCTAACTAACACTTTTAAGGGATTCCTACATGCAAAAATCTTTAAAAAAATTATATAATTATCTTGAATAAATAATTCCATGTATCATGTTTTTCAAATATCGAAAGTTTAATTGTATTTGTATTGGTGTTTAAAATGTTTCTTTGATTTTAGTTTACGTTTTAAATTAATTTAGCTCAAAATAATAAAAAATAACTAAATAAGATTTCGAGTATAACTCTTAATTACTATTCTGCTCTTTGCCTTCTTAAAAAAGTCCGTTTTAAAAATTAAAAGAAAAAAAATTATTTATATTCGTTTTATAAAGTTGTTAAATTTATTTTTAAATGCTAAAGGCAAAGAATGGCAGAAACAGATGAAATTTGGATTGTATTATGAAAAATATTTGCTTAATGTAAAGTTAAGTCGGGAAAATTAATTTTAACGTATGATATTTTCTTTCCCTAAGAAATTAGAGCTATTATTATTAGTACCATTTCTAGTTCTTAAAATTTGAGAATTTCTTTTAAATAACTTCCGAAATTCTGAATGGATGTTCTAAAATATTTATTCAATAGTAAAACAGCATAAAATAATAGATTACTTCAATCATACAATCAAACATTATCCACTATTAACATTTTAATAAAAATATAAGATCATTTATATTAAAAAAAGTGTATCGTCAGGCATATGAATGCGGCGATAGATGGCGATACATCAATGAGAAAGAACTGTTCGAGGCAATATTATCTCTTACATTCGGTATAACTTTAAATCATATGGGACGCAACCGTGGTAGCTCAGGGGATAGAGCGTTCACCTTCCACTTAGGTAAACAGGGTTCGAATCCCTGCGATGGCTTGTCGATACGAATTCCGAACCCGACGCACACCGACAGCAGTTCTGACGTAAAATATCCTCACTAGATAACGGATCATGGGTTAAGATCCCCGTGCTGTCAGGTTTCTCCCACCATCTATGGTTTTCGGTAGTTTTCGTGGTTTTCCTCTCCATGTAACGTAAATGATGGTTTGTTCCATCAAAAAGTCATCCATGAAGATTTCAAATTTCTCACAATACTTGATCCTAGAGTTCCCTTGTCTTCTGGATTGGGTTCAAAATTACAAGGCTACAGAGCTGAACATTAATATTCAGAAACCTAGTATTGGATCGGCTGTTCAACGAAGGTTATAAAATAAAATCAGATGGGACAATTTTCTGCATCCTTTTATGAACTGAAACATGTTTTTTTTTCTATTTGAAAATAGTATCTTTTAATGAAGTTTGACAAATATAATTAATTGGTTCAACTTAGCCCTCTGTTATTAATATTACAGCAACTCTTAACAATATTATGATTTTGCTCTCTCCAAAATGTCTAACTGAACACAGTAAGAATTGGTTTAACTATTTCAGCAATCATATTCCATCATTGCTCATGTTTTATTTCAACAAAAAGCTGAATTTTATTTGATTTCGCTTAATTTTTGCGCCATTTTATGAAGGTTTACCATTTCACAAATAACGCCACTCTTTAGCTATTATGAATCTACAAGCTGAATACTCTTACTTTTTGGTGAAAAAAAAAGGAAAGTAATCAATACAACTGTACTGGACAATATTACGAAACTCATGATCAAAGCAGAAAGTGTATGCCAACACATTTAATAAAGCTAAAATAATTTTACTTATGTATTTATTTATCGCAATTTGTTTGCTCTTTCCGTTGTATTTACGCTATTCGAGTTAAAAAACACGCTTTCGTGTAGTTCATAGCATCCAAAACAAAGATTAGCTGTATTTAGTATCGTTTAGCATGATGCTCACGGCAAACTCATGGTAGTCAAATTTTACCGCTATCGAGTAATTTTACCCTGGTACTTATCCCTTTGGAGGAGCCGTAAGACTCTAATTTCTTCAGTTTCTGTATGAAAACTACTTAGTATTGGTATTTTAATTAGTACCAAATATACTAATATAATTATTTTATCTATATTAATATATTTGGTATCTATGAAATACCCTCTAACTTTTGAGTTTTGTGCGAAATGCATTTATCTGTGGTAATAAACCAAAGTCAAAATTTTAAAAACAAATAAAATTTTTATTTGATCTATATAAGGACTTCAAAGCATAGCCATTTCTTTATCTAAACCTTTTAATGTTAAATCATTTATGTGCAGTATTTGAAAAATTATTTTAATTCTTATTCATTAAAATGAATAATATTTTAATTCTTATTCATTATGGTGTCTTTGCTACCACTAGAAAAAGTAAAAAATATTTTCTAAAGCAACAGAAATTCCGTAGTAGAATTTCTTATTAAAACTAAATAAATTACAAAAAAATAACTAAGCATCATTAATGTAAATAATAGTCTGGCAATTTTTATGGTATTCCTAAACGAATAAGTGTTTTTTCTCCAATAACTTTGCTTTTTAGTACATAGCTTCATTTTTTTATTTAAACTGGTGAAGTGGATTTTAGTGTAAGTAGATTTTAGTGTAAGGATATTAAACTCATTTTAACTGTCATGTATTTTCCTTCCTTTCTTATACTTCTCTTACTTAGTCATAAAAATTGAAAAACAATAAAATATTCGGGATATTTTATACTCTGATGATTCTAGAAATAATAGCAGAAATGATAAAGACTTGCGAAAATTGCTTCATGAATGATTTTATATTTATCAAGTTATAATTAAGCTGATACCTTAATGCCCATTGAATAAAGAGTGTATCGTATGAATAGAAGAAGGTTGAATTAGTTCGGGTAAATTTAAATTGCACCGTACACATTATGTGACTGAGATAAAAATTGGGTTGAAAATAAGAAGAAAATAAGTTATGATTAAACTGATTCCTTAACTTCCATTGAATAAAGAGTGCATCGTATGAATGGAAGAGGGTTAAATTAGTTCGGGTAAATTTAAATTGCACCATACACATTATGTGACTAAGATTAAAATTGGATTGAAAATAAGAAGAAAATAAGTTATGATTAAACTGATTCTTTAACTTCCATTGAATAAAGAGTGCATAGTATTAATGGAAGAAGATTAAACTAGTTCGAGTAAATTTAAATTGCACCATACACATTATGTGACTAAGATAAAAATGGGGCTGAAATAAGGAAAAGTTAAGGTATAATTAAGCTGATTCCTTTACCTCCATTGAATGAAGAGTGTATCGTATGAATGGAAGAAGGTTAAATTAGTTCGGGTAAATTTAAATTGCACCATACACATTATGTGACTAAGATGAAAATTGGTTTGAAATAGGAAAAAATAAGTTTTTATATAAAATTTTAAATAAATTTCGCAAAAAAAGGTTGGGTTTCCTTTTCTACCTAGATGTGCACTCTGATGCAAATAATTTGTATCATAATCATGGTAGTCATTAAAAACTTTCCCTTACTTATATGCAAAGAATTTTAACTACTGAAATGAGTGAATATTACACTGAGAAAAAAGTGTTCTTTATTTTATAACCGTCGTTGAATAGCCGGCTCAATTTTTTTTGGTTTACGACTACTATTGTTCAACTCCGTAGCCTTGTCATTTTGAATCCAATATGAAAGACAAGTAAACTCTTTGATCAAATATTGGGAAAAAATTGCCTTCCGGAAGAACTTTTTGTCCCTCATTTACGTACCATTTTAACTCTCATTTACGTTACATAGAGAGAAAAACCACGAAAACCACTCGCGGTTAGCCTTATGCAAGAGGACTTTAACCCATGATCCGTTTATCACTGAGGATATTTAACGTCAGGACTGTGTTCGGTGCAACCCGGGTGTGGAATTCGTATCGACCAGTCATCCCTGATATTCGAAATCTGTTCACCTGATTGGAAAGTGAATGCTCTATCCCCTGAGCCACCACTGCTCGAGAAAAAATTATGGTCAAAACCACCAGAATATGGTAAAATTTACCGTGCAATTGGCTCTGTAGAAACACAAAAAAACTCGGTAATGTTTAACAAACCACTTTGGTAAGGATTTTTCTTATAGCCGAGAAAATGCAATATTATTATAGCGGGGCCGGGATAGCCTGGTCGGTAGGGCTTTGGGCCCATATCCAAGAGGTCGTGGGTTCGATCCTCGCCGGCCGAAGACTCCCCGTGTAGTAAATGGTGACTGATGCACGTTAAATCTGTCGAGTCTCAAAGTCCTCCATGTTCCCACAACAAATCAAACCTCTGGGGGTACTGATCCAGGAGTTCCCTTGTCTTCGGGATTAGTTCAAAATTACAAGGCTACGGAGTTGAACGTTAGTAGTCGTAAACCCATGAAGTTGGGTCGGCTGTTCAACGACGGTTATAAAATAAAATATTATTATAGCATGGACCCTTGGCATAAAAATCAAGTGAAAAAAGGATGCACCTTCCGAACAAATTCTCTAATTATCTGTTCGATGTTGGTCTTAAAGTTAAATTATAAATAATTCCTCTTTTTCGGCACTGCAGCCTAGAGCAAGCCAAATCCGTCCAAGTAAGCTTCCAAGGCGGCTGCTCTCTAATTTCTGACACTAACACATCCAGATCAACATTGTCCATCTTCCTGATAGCTGGGTGTCTTCTTTTCTTCATGGCATAAGTTTGGCCTAATGCCTGTTTCCTTGAAGTATTGGGGTTTTCTAATCTTCATATCAAGTGTCCAAGCCATCTTATAAGATATGTTTTAATGGTTTGGACGATGTTGGGCTTTTTAAATTTGCTGAAAGTGCTATACTGGACTTAAAAATATCTCCTTTGGTGGTTAATTCCTGCATCTTGCGTTATCCTCTCAGAGGCAATGTTTATAATTACAGTTATATAATTAGTAATAATAATAAATTAAGTAATCAAATGTTAAAAATTATAGTAATATAATTAGTAATAATTTTTTTTAGTGGCGGACACTTGGGATGTATTGTCCCATTGGCCTTTTATGCCAGAACTGCTACTCTCTTCTCGTTAACCAGTAGGCACCTGTGGCGAAGCCACGGCGGTGAAGCAGCGTCGCCCACGTCACACAACCACAAACCCTTTTATAGGGAGGGTCACATTCACACAATCACACAAAGGAGAAAGGACATAGAACTCTCAGAGAGAAAGAAACATCCATGCCCTGAGTAGGATTCGAACCCGCAACCATCGACTCCGCAGTCAGGCACGCTAACCACTCCTCCGCCTGGTAGGCTAATTAGTTATAATAGAATTATTATTAATAATAATAGAATTAATAATCATAGAATTAATGACAATATTGTAAATTCGTATTACTAAACAATAATTTTTTATTATGTATAAAAATGTTGATACGTTTATTTCATTTTTTTTTCTAGTTTTCCCCAAAAATGCGACAAAAAAAAATATTTTGAAAATTTTAAGGTAATTTAAAAATTTTGTACCTATATTCGATATGAAGAAGTTTAAATATTTAGTCTATTTTAAGGTGATAAGTTAGATTTCCATCGTTTATAAGTTGATTAAAATCCCGACTTAATGTGGTGTGTAGTCATTTTTTTTTTACCATTTATAATAAAATTTTATCATCATGAAAGAGCATTTAAAAAATATTATAAATACGTTTTAAAAAATAGTCAGAGCATGACAATGCGATTTATCAAAATGCCTAAAGGGAAAAAAATGTCCTAAGGTGACTCCTCTTTACTGTAATGCTTGAATTTTGCGAGCTGAGTGAGGCCTAGCATTGCCCTGCAAGATGACGACATCCTCTCTCAACTTGCCAAGGTGTTTGCGTTAAATGGATTCATGTTAAAATGTGTCCATAAAAACGCTCACATTTCCATGTAAGACCACTTTTCTAAATGTCCTGTCATTTAAATGGCTCATTTTGAAACTGACGAAAGCTATCTATCTTCGTAACAGCAGTCAAACAATAAAATCCATTTGTCTCGATTAGAGAAAATAATATTGCTCCCCCCCCCCTCAATAATTTGTTCCTTAAATGCTAAATGCTGCAGGTGCCCTGCCACTTGTAACCTTTTATTTGGATCCATGCTCTTGAAAATTTACAGTGAATTAAAGATCTGCCGAAGCAATTTTAAGAATAAAAAATGAAATATTTCGGTACTAAATTTTATCAAGAACACACTGTTGGAATTTTCATAAAATTACCAATCTGTGCATTTAATTAACCGTAAAGTTTACGGTGAAAAACATTTATTACCTTTATGGTTTTGAAATCATTTACAACTAGTATGGTTTCAGAACCGTAAAACGAAATTTAACTGGACATTGGAGCTTGGCTTGTCGTAAGTTAATGAGCATTAGAGTTAGGTTGTGGTTGAGTTGTATTTTGTCAAATGAACCATGTAATGTAGTTTAGTTAGTTTAGATGGTTGTTCCACCTATCGTAAGACATTGGAAATGCTAGACTTAGTGCTAAGTAGCTTTATGATGCAGTCCTTTATGCGTGAATATGAGTTTCGCATACCAATAGTCCAGGGTCACAAATTGGAGAGTGCGGGACTTGTCTTCATGTGTTGAAGCAAATGAGGGAACTGCTGGTGTGTCAACGATGTTACTCGAAGCCTTGTTCTGTGGGTCATGAGATTCATGATATTAGCGCTCTCGGATATAGAATCCATAGAACTAAGTGGCTTATTTGATGGTTGGTACGATAAAATTCTGTACGTATTAAGAAAAAGCAGTTAATAAGCGGTTTTCCTCACTGTTAACAGTTTAACTATTATCTTATTTATAGTTATTTCACTGTTTTGTTTAATATGATAAAATAACAATTAAATTGTTTTTTAACCATTTCTTCGGAGAAATTTGTCACAGTGCAGCATTTTGTATATTAAAAAAATGTTTTTTTTCATAATGAACAAAACCTGATAGTAATTAATAATTGAAAAAAAGAGCTTTATTTTATTCTTTTAAAAAAAACTGTCCATAAAAAAAATAATTTTTTTACCATATTGTTTTTCTAAACTACCTAGACTATTATTTATTTATAACTAGACGCTTAAGGCGGCTAGCTGTCCGCCACGCTAAAGATTTTCACAAATAAAGTTTTTTAAAACATAGCAGGAAATCTGAAGATTAGTTGACAATTAAAGTGTTGCTGTCCTGCAATTTTATCTTCATATCCAGATGAACAGCGACAAATATATCAAAGCGAAGCGTTCTATTCCCGTATCGAATATGTTGCCACATTTTAATACAAAAGTTAAACTTTTCTCCACTTTGATAAATGTAAACTAATGCGAACCTTAAAATTAATTATTAATTTTTTCGTATATTATTGGTTTAAGTTGTCGAAAATTAATATTTCAACTGTAAGGTTCGCATTAGCATACATTTATAAGAGATATGCAATTTTTAATAGTTTTTTGAATATGGCTCTTTGAAGACGAAAAAGCTTAGATTTTCTTACAAAATGACTGATAACTAAAAAACTATTCCAAATTTTTGAAAAAGAAAAAAAATCCTTCTTCATTATGTCAAAACACAATTATGTGCCGAGTTTCGTGCCTGGGCGAGGCTTCTGGGGTGATATATTGTGATTACAGACAGACACACACACAGCCGCGTTTATTATTATGTATAGATACAATATTCTCCCATAATTCATAAATATATTGAGATGCAAACAATAGAAAACAAAAATTACCTACATTTGTATAAGTAAGTGTACATATAAAAAAGTAAGTATACATATAAAAAATAACAGCATATAAGTAGATATAAAAATAAATAATGTATCTATGTATATGAGTTAATGTGGATGATATGTTTTCCCAAATGGAAAAGGGAAAAACAATCGATTTTCCAACAGGTTAATCCCATTCTCTTTACCCATCCAAGTGTACGGTCAATTAGGCAATAGCTATCGCAACAGGTGCGTCATAAATAGCAGCTGTCGGAGGTGTTGCCACCGCCCTAATGAAAAAAAGGGAAAAAGCATTGTATGATAACCAGCATTGAAGATTACTGGGGATGAATAATTAACAATGGTGGAAGTGCCGGAAGCAGAGCATGTCATTTACACTGTTTTAACAAAAAAAGACATTTTTCAGAAATATCTGTGAATTGTGTAAAATGTTATGGTTCATTTATCTTGGGACCGAAATAGAAAAAGGATTTCATGTTTGACTGGATTTAATGAAAACTAAAAAGAATTAATCTTCTCTTTTCCCCTGACATTAATAAGAAACGTATTTGGAAATCAAATTTTAGAAATGGAATTATTGTTTTTTCATTATTGCTCAGTTTTAATTGTCTGTTAACCATAAATGTGGTTTTACGCGTTTAAATAAAGTTATGTATTTTTTAAAAAAGGTACTAATTGTTTGAATGAGTTGTTTCCAAATGTGTTTTCAGTTTTTGATATAATTTAAGTGTTGAATGAACTTTATTTTAATTAGTTATTATAATTATATTAAATGTCAAAATGCGAGAAAAATGTCTTTTTTGATAAAGCATTTCATTCCTTTTGTGATTTTATTTTTATTTGGAAGATTGTGAAAGTATTGCTTTAATTAAGATTTTGCATGGAAAAAAAATTTCTAGTAAAATCACTGTACTGTATAGTAATCACATTTTTGATTAAGAAATTTTTTTTTTTGTATTGGAAACCAAAATATACGGTATTTAAGTCATTCTATTTGTCATTTTTATGTAGAAACATTGTTAAGTGACCATATCCCGATATATTTAACCATATTTTTTCCCTCAGTGATGTTGATTTCTAAGTGATTAAATTCTTAGAATAAAAATTTTGCTAACTGCATATTTCAGTTTACTCTTCAATTTATGTATTTCTTGAACAAACTCCATCATATTAGTTATTTAATTAGCTGTTTAGTTTGATTTTTGTGATTTTACATGCTTATCTTTTTGTTCCGTCTATAGTTTTTGTAGATTGCGAAACTATAACTGTATTTTAACTACATAATTCCAAGAAACTGAAGTGATGAGATACTATTTGATGAAACACTTCATACCCTTCAAAAATACATAATGGACTTAATGGTCGGCACGTTTCAAGCGCTCAAAAACAGGTGCCCGTTTTCTGGACTTGTCAGATGTGAATGAGAAGAAACAAAACTAATTTGATATAGTAAACGCAAAATTGCCGAATAAAATATAATAATATTGGTGAGGAACAAATCTAGAAAATACACAGTAGTCTAGACAGAAAAAAGATTATGTAGAACAGAACAAGAAAACTCACTGTGGCAGGATAAATGCATTTACACTCACCATAGAGAGGTGGTTAGAAACTAATGTTTTTAACAAGGGAATCAGCCTTAACAGGAATTAACCAAGATTCCAGGGCATCAAGATCAGCTGATGGGATTGGAGTGTAAATAATTTTTGCATCGGTGAAATTGAATTTATGCCCAAGATTCCTGTTCCAGATTTAGATTGCGCAGTATTTAATGATTTATTATAATCTGGATGACTGTCTATAGATGTTCCTTAAATCTAAATTTCAAAGTGAGTCTTGTTTTTCCGACGTAAACTAATAGCATCCTTAAGAGACTTGAATTTACTTTTGTCAGCAGGCCTAAGAATGATTCTGAAACTAAAGCCAAAGAGACTATATTTGCAATGGATGCCTATTTTTTAACGCTTGAAACATGTCAACTGTTGTTTCCAGTTAGTATATTTTTGAATGGAATGAACTTTTTATTTAAGCAATATAACTGCATCTGTACCTATATATCTTTAAGGTAGAAAAACTAATATTATGCAAAATATTTTCTGCGAGAAAGCCTGATGCTTTACCAGTGTTTGTTGAAAACAAAGTAATTTACAAATAATCAGCTAAGTAATAAAATTATTTGCAAAAAATATTCTTCTGTTTCAAATTATGTGACCACTTTATCCTAACCTATAGCAAAAGTGTTAGAATAGTGAGTGAATTTCATATTTTGTTGCAAAAGTTATAGAATTTCATTACAAATTTGATAGAAATATCACATACGCTCTAAATTCTCCGAAAAATCGACAGCATAAAATCATAATATTGGTTCCTTGTAACACTATATAGTTTACTTTAAACTAACTGTGATTGAATTATGGTTTTTAGCCACATTTCCGTCCAATTTAATTCATAGCCAAATTAAAGCAGACCAGCCAAATTAAAGCAGAAATACCATGTAACTAATATCTTTTCTGAAATTTATACTCATCATATTAAAAGATATCTGGATTTCGTATATATATTAATGATTGAACTAATGGTTTTCATTGAGGCACATTTCCATCTTGTTATATTATAGTATTTTAGTATATTTGTATGGTAAATACAGTAACAACTTTTATAAATGTTATACTAATGGTAGTCAGAAATATCTTAATTTCTTATGCTTATTAATGATTATACTAAGGGATTTTAATGTCCTGCAGTAATACTCGAAATAACAGTTATCATTTTATAATACATAGAGACATATAATTATTTTAAATAAAAGTTGTGAAATATCCAAATATTTAAGTCTTAAAATAACGTACGGTACTTCTCTTATCCACGAGCGCTCTGAGCACAAATATTTTACATTCGGATCAATAAATTAACAAAGTAACTCATGAAGAGGTAAGACAGCAGATATATATATTACACAATATTATTAAATCTTAATCAATCTCAATTGACAGATTTCCTTGTTGCCTTTTTTTGCTTTTGTTTCACTGCATATTCTGTCATCTTGATCGATTGCTGAACAAGAGAAATGTTATTGGATGACAATATTGCTCTCGTGTCTGTTTTTCTTTTACACTGTCTGTTTTGGTTAAAGTTGATGACTGTATTCGTTTTAAGTGATTTTTATATGATTAAAAAACAATTTGATAAACAATTTAACAAATTTGCTTTTTTCAGTAATATATCTTAGATGGCAAGTATTTTTCTAATGTAATGTATTCTTTAAGAATGGATATTTTGAAAACTTTTTATTTTGATATAAGGTTATTATTTCTATCTTAAAATTATTGGTCTGCATATTTTTAACGCTGTTCTGATTGATAAAACCGAAGTGTAGCATATTTTTATTCAATTGCAAGTTTTCATGAATGGAATTATATAGTATCATAGAATTGCTGGCCAGGTGGTTGAGTAGTTAGCTTGTCTGACTGCGAAGACAATGGTTGTGGGTTCGAATCTCGCTCAGGCCATGGATGTCTCTCCTTGTGTTGCTTTCTGTTGTATGATGTATAAATGTTGCCCACCCTATGAGCGGGTATCTGTGGCAGTGTTTATTGAGTAATACTGCTCGCCTTCATGACATAGGTTCACAGGGGAAAATCGGGTAATATTAAAGAGCAGCATTTCAGCCATCTTCCGGGGCGAAGACAAGTTTTCACTGCCTGTCATTAAAAAAATGTGACTTATAATTTCACGGGCATTTTTCTGAGACATACAGCGTACGAAATGCATCGAAGAAAGGGTAGAAACTCTGGCTTTACAATGTCTTCTTATGTATAATGATTACTGAATCGAAAATTATATCCAATTAGATGGAATCGAAAATTATATCCAATTAGATGGAATCGAAAATTATATCCAATAGCTTTTTACAGTGTTATGACAGGCGTTGTTGTAATATGACGCAGCTCCTGCACTTTTATTTGGTATTTCAGAAGTGCTAAAAAGTCTCTATAGTTGTTTTTTGAAAACGAGAATATCATTGTGCTGTTGTTGTTGTTTCTCATCCCCACTGATCTAGCTGAGCTAGACCAGGTCCATGAGTCCATTCACCCTCAGGAAATTAAAAAACAAGACCGATTCGTGCAGAAAATCCTCCTTGTCAAAATCCACATAGCTAAGGAGGTGGGCCTGGCTGGCTGCACTGGAGAAACATTTGTTGCAGGTGGGATAGATCTTTCGCTGCTGTTCATACCTCGTGCACTTTATGTGACCACTGATGAATCTAGTGAACGCGATCTGATCGCCTCTATTACCTTTGAAATTCAAAACACGACCTGGCTTATCCCCAGAGTACCAGATATGTACTGGGGGAGTATTCCAGACTAGCTGGACACCTTGCTTTCTAATGGAGTGAATTTCCGAGGATGTGAGTGCCAAACTTTCCTGCAGAGGTTCATTTGTGCCAAGTTTAACCAGCGATAGTTTAGTCAGCGATCTCATTCCCGTATAGACCATCGTGGGATAGATTCCACTGCAATTAAATATCCCGCTTCACGGAAAGTTTACTGAGAAGTTGTAGGATTGCCGTTCCAACCCTATCTTCCACTCTGGGCCATGCACTCAAATATTGGATAGAGCTTCTACTATCCGTTGGGATCCAGATAGGGAGAATATCACTGTTGATTTATCTATATGAGCCCATTTATTTGTTCATATCTTACAAAACTTGAAATAAAAATGCAATTCCCATAACTTTTTTTCAAATTTATAGAATAAATAATGATGTTAAAGAACTTAAAAAACAAAGTTCTTAGAAGAATCAGCACGATACATTATGAGAGTACCAACACTGATTATAAAAATATTTTTAACATTTATTATTAAATAAATAGAAGGAGTTGTAGCAATACAGTGATATACCTGTCTCTTTTTCCAAAAATGAAATGTTCACATGAAACGTTTATTAATACAGTTTTCAGATAGTTACATTTTGATTTATTTTATTTCCCCAATACGGTAGCGTAATACATTGGAATACTTTATCACATACACGAAAATACAGGGTTCACACGCACTTGGAAAAAATTAAAAAGTGGTTGTAATATTAATATATTTTTTTATATTATTATGTTTGCAGCTACCAAAATATTTAATTCTCTCTTAGTTAATATATATAGATCCAACGGAGGATAGCATGAAATTTTATTTCGATAGTGAATACTTATAATTAGAAGTGTTCAGCTTGTTTATTACAAATTGATTTTAGCTATAAATTTTTTTCCGGTTGCGTACGAACCCTATTTTTTCTCTAAAAATAATCGCCTGTCAAATTTAGGACATGATCATTATTTATTATGAATGAATAATTAAATTTTAATTATGATGTAGAATTACTGTAATCATTTTAATTTATTTGTTTTCATTGTTTTCTTTAAATAAACTGCCATAAACAAAAGTTAAGGAAACGTAGGAAAAACGTTTTTTAATTATGATGTAACTAATAAAAGCATACAAAGCAAACGTCAAGTTTAAACTAAAATGGAAGTTATATTATTTTTAGCTCTGTTATTTATTTTTATCAAAGTTTTCATGTGTTGGACCGTGGTTTAAGTTAAAACTGCTTAAACTCTTTCGGATCCTTGGATTGCTTTCAGATTAAAGTACTTTCAAAGTCAGATTAGTTGTCTAAAAAGGTTATATTAAAGTATTATCTTAGGTTTTTACCTCAAAAAGTCTTATACGTTTTGCGTATTTGCTATTTTTTTTCTTGACAGTATTTTAATAATTTCTCCAGTTTGACATGATTAAAAAAATTTTGATTAAAAACTAGAAAATTTATTTCCTTTGTTTTGCATTCCAATGCATCTATTTTTTTATTTTGCTTATTTATTTTATCTTATTAAAAAAGTCAGAACTATACATTATTTAAACGAATATTAATTTATTAATGTTATATATCAACTATTTTTGCTAAAAGCTAACAATAACAAATAATTTTTTTTTCTATTATTCCTTCAATTAGTTATTTTATGTTTTATTTTATAACTGTCGTTGAACAGCAGACCCAATTTTATGGTTTTACAACTACTAATGTTCAACTCCGTAGCCTTGTAATTTTGAACCCAATCCAGAAGACAAGGGATCTCCTTGATCGAGTATTGGGAGACATTTTGCCTTCGTGGTGGACTTTTTGTTGGAACTAATCCGTATTTGCGTTACATGGAAAGGAAGACCACGAGAACCTCTTACAGTTAGCCTGATGGCAAGGGGACTCTAACCTATGATCCGTCTACCACTGAGGATATTTCACGTTAGCACTGTGGTCGGTGCAAGCCGGATGCGGAGTTCGTATCGACTGGGATTCGAACCCGGTTAGCCTCATTGAAAGGCGAATGCTCTATCCCCTGAGCCATCACGGCTCTCAATTAGTTATCAATCACGCAATCGATGCGGAGGATTGAGTTTTGTTTACTCCGTATTAAGCCGGTGTTCAATTCGCTGTATTTGGCAGTTTAATCACCGCATTGCAGGGCAGTAGAGAGCGTGTTGCGGAGACAGTGCGATCATCAGTGAAAATGATCTCCTCCCCATAGTATATATTGTTACTCTATTTACTGTCACATAAATTTTAACCGTTTGATAACAGTAATGATTTACTACTACTATTTTGCTCTCTGATATAAATTGTGGTAATATGTTTAGTGTATGCGCCGATATTATTGTCTTTGGGTCATCATTGCCTAGACTATCCCCAGTTGCTCTTAGAAATAAATTATAGTTAGTGTAACCCTATTTCGACGTTAACACATTGCAAGTGAATAGCAAGTGAATAATGAAATTTTTCGCCATAGATTTATGATAAACTTTTCTCATTGGCAATGGCACAGATTTACCATACAGTCAAAACAACATTTCTCCATAGTTCTATTATATTTTATCATACTGGTATATATAGACAAATTTATTCAGAGACAATAAACAAGTTTCTTTGAATTCCAGGGATCTTTTGTGGCTTTTAATCAAGACTAATGTTTGTAAGAAAACTTATGTCCAAGGATTAAGTAATTAAACATATGAGAAAAGGCAACAATTAAGAAACCATTGGGCTTTTATTGGGTAATAACCGAGTAATTGCGTTCTGTGCTACAAAAATTAAACTGAACGCAATTAAAGTATGGTGAGTGCATAAAACATAAATTAGAAGGAAATTTCAGATTTGTTGGCTCTCTACTGTACATATATCCGAAATGAATCCAAATTTGATCTCAACAAAGATTCAGCTCAAAACCAAAAGGGAACATGAGTAAAAGGTCACGCAAGTTCGATACTATGTTGGTAAAAAATCTGCTAAGTCCAAAAATTAAGAACAAGCGTAGTCCAAAACCATTAGGATATTAAATAAATATCAATAAGCATGTAAATCGACTAGGTCAGAAAGTTGAAGAAACGTTGAACAAAAAAAAAGGCTTCTGATTCACTTTGGCAAGATGGTGGCTCCGTCACGGTAGCACCGTCACGCTTACCTTGCCGTTAATTTAACGGCATTAGAAATTAAAGAAGTTGAAACAGAGTATAGTTCGTCGAAATAATCGAGAGTAGTTTTAAAAAAAAATTATATTGGAGTTTTTTAACNGGGATGGTGTTTACCAACAGGATAATGCACCATGTCATAAGGGTCAAATCGTCGAGGAATATTCCAGTGACTTTCAAGTCATGTCTTGGCCCCCAAATTCACCTGACCTTAATCCAATAGAGTATTTGTGGTCCTACTTCGAAAACCAAATTCGTGCTGCCACGCTATCCCCTCGCAATGTGAGGGAATTGCAGGACCAGTTGGTGAGCGCTTGGTACTCGATACCTCAGACTACCTATCAGCATCTTAGGGAATCATTGCCATTACGGGTGCTAGCAGTTTTGAGGGCTAAAGGTGGTCCTACATGTTATTAGCATTGTGGTCATAATGTAATGGCTCTTCGGTGTATATAGTTCCAAAGATGGTTAACAGGAAATTTTATTTCGGTAGTGGATGCTAATAATCAGAAGTGTTCAGCTTCTATATTACAAATTGATTCTAGCTATTAATTTTTTCTGGGTGCGTAAGAACCCTATCTTTGCACTAAAAATGATCGCCTGTCAAAGTTAGGAGACGGGAGATGTTTCTCATTATTTCCAAGACCATTATTTATAACAAATGAATAATTCAAATTTAATTGTGACGTAGAATTACTGTAATCCTTTTAATTTATTTACAGTTATAGTTTTCTTTAAATGAACTGCCATAAACTAAAGTTCAAAAGTTCAAAAAAGTTTCTTTAAATAAACTGCCATAAACAAAAACATCGTAAAAATGTTTTTAAATTATGATGTAAGGACTAAAAGCATAGAAAGCAAACGTTAAATCTAAACTAAAACGGAAGTTATATTAAATTTTTAGCTCTGCTATTTATTTTTATTAAGGTTTTAACGTGTTGGACAACGGTTTAAGTTATAACTGCTTAAAATCTTTCATATCCTTGGATTGCTTTCAGATAAGAGCACTTTCAAATTCAGATTAGTTGTCTAAAAAGGTTGCGTTAAAATATTATCTTAGGTTTTTGCGTCAAACAGTCTTGAACGTTTTGCGTACTTATAATTTTTTTCTTGACAGTATTTTAATAATTTTTCCAGCTTGGCATGATAAAAAAATATTTTTGATTAAAAACTGGAAAATTTATTTCTTTTATTTTGCATTCCAATGAATCTATTTTTTTACTTTGCTTATTCATTTTATCTTATTAAAAAATTAAGTACTAGGCATTATTCAGACGAATATTAATTTATTAATATTATATATCTACTAGTTTCGCTAAAAGCTAACAATAACTAGTAATTTTTTTTCTATTATTCCTTCAACTAGTTATTTTATTTTTTATTTTATAACCGTCGTTGAACAGCCGACCCAATTTTATGGGTTTACAACTACTAAGGCTCAACTCCGTAGCCTTGTAATTTTGAACCCAATCCAGAAGATAAGGGAACTCCTGGATCGATTATTGGGAGAAATTTGCCTTCGTGGAGAACTTTTTGATGCAACTAACCCGTATTTGCGTTACATGGAGCGGATGACCATGAGAACCACCCACGGCTAGCCTGACGGCAAGGGAACTCTAACCTATGATCCGTCTACCACTGAGGATATTTCACGTCACTGTGGTCAGTGCTAGCCGGATGAGGAGTTCGTATCGACTGGGATTCGAACCCTGTTTGCCTCATTGGGAGGCGAACGCTCCATCCTCTGAGCCATTGCGGCTCTCAGTTAGCTATCAATCACGCAATCGATGCGGAGGATTAAGTTTTGCTTACTCCGAATTAGGTCGAAGTTCGATTTATTGTCGTATGCCTGTTTAGGCAGTGGGGGGTGCGATTGTTCCTGTTTTTCAGTGGCGCCATCTATGGCCAGGAATTCGACTTCTGCTACGCCATTCACAAAACCACAACCCGTTTATAGGGCGGGTCACATTCACACACAAAGGAGAAGGGACATAGAACACAGAGTGAGAGAAAGAAACATCCATGCCTTACCCGGGATTCGAACCCAAGACCTTTCTGATGAAAGGACAGTTCCCTGCCCCCTACACAAACCGGTCGGCCGGTGTTCAATTCGCTGTACTTAGAAGTTTAATTCCCGCATAGTAGGGCAGTAGAGAGAGTGGTGCGGAGACACAGCGATTATCAGTTATAATGACCTCCTCCCCACAGCTTATATTGTTACTCTATTTACTGCAAAATAAATTTGAACTGTTTGATAACAGTAAAGATTTATTGCTATTATTTTGACCTTCGATATAAATTGTGGTAATACGTTGTGTGTATGCTCCGGCATTATTGTCTTCGGATCATTATTACCTAAATTACCTGCAGTTGCTTTTAGAAATAAATTATAGTTAGTGTAACCCCATTTCGACGTTAACACATTGCAAGAGAGTCACATAAAAATGCGTTTTTGAAATTTCTGTGATCCTTACAAATGTTTTAAAAACTACTTCGTTTCTGCTCTGTTTTTTAAATAATTTATCCATTTGTGATTGCCACAAACATAAATGATTTAGTTTATCTGTAATCAATACTCCAATCGTTCATCGTAATTTTTTTTAAAAATTGAATTTGTTGCTATAGTGACAAGTTTGCACTATCTTTTATGAAATCTTGCATTCCACTGTTTTTTTAAAAATTTTACCTATAACAGCTGTAATACATTTTTTTTGGAAAATTTGCCCTCCTGCAATGCGTTAACAACTCAAATTTGAAATTATTTATTTCTCAACAACTAACAATATTATAATTATCAAATAAGTAACTATCTAAATTCAAATTTTAGGAAAATTTGCAATCGATTCATTGTAAAAATATCTCTCACAGGATTTCATAAAGAATCTTGCCAATGTTATAAATTTTTCATTTGCAATATTTATTAGTAAAGGACGTTAATGAAAGGCCAAACGTTAATGAAAATTTTTTGCTATAGATTTATGATAAACTTTTCTCATTGGCAATGGCACAGATTTACTATACAGCCAAAACAGCACTTCTCCCTAGTTCTATTATATTTTATCATACTGGTACATATAGACAAATTTATTCAGAGACAATAAACAAGTTTCCTTGAATTGCAGGGATCTTTTGCGGCTTTTTAACAAGCCTAAAGAAAAATTATGTCCAAGGATTAAGTAATTAAACATACGAGAAAAGTCAACAATTAAGAAACCAAAGATCTTTTACAGGGCAATAACCGAATAATTGCGTTTTGTGCTACAAAAATTAAACTGAAAGCAATTTAAGTATGGTGAGTGCATAAAACATAAATTAGAAGGAAATTACAGATTTGTTGGTTCTCTACTGTACATATATCCGAAATGAATCCAAATTTGATCTCAACGAAGATTCAGCACAAAACCAAAAGGGAACATAAGTAAAAGGGCACACAAGTTCGATACTATGTTGGTAAAAAATCGGCTAAGTCCAAAAATTAAGAACAAGCGTAGTCCAAAACCATTAGGATATTAAATAAATCCAATAAGCATGTAAATCGAGTAGGTCAGAAAGTTGAAGAAATGTTGAACAAAAAAAAAAAAAAAAAATGAAGGCTTCTGATTCCCTTTTGCAGGATGGTGGTTCCGTCACGGCAGCACGGTCACGCTTGCCTTGCCGTTAATTTAACGGCACCAGAAAGAAGTTGAACCACAGTATTGTTCGTCGAAATAATCGAAAATAGTTTTAAATGAATTTTTATTAGTGTTTTTTAACTTTATTGAAAACCACTGTTGCTTTTGATGGAGGTTGATTTAATTGACGCAAAATTAAACTGAATTACATGAGCAAGACATGAAAAGAACGTCTGATCACTTCGGGGACAAATTCTCCCATATGAATGAGACACGTATGGTATGTTTTTATTAAAGCTTGTCTGTGCATCGTTTATTTATTTTTGCCGATTTCTTTAATTTCAAAAAAACTCAGTGGTTGCAAAATTCAAATGACAGTGTTGGAATTATTTTGGAGTGGAAGAATGATTTAAGTGTACTTTGAAAGTCGATGAGTTATCATTAAAAAAAACGGACTTTTTTGAAGCAGCAAAAATGTGAATATTATGGAACAAACAACTTAAGTGAGTATTTGAGATTTATAGATTTTGCTTACTATATGCGTGCCAACTTGAAATAAAAGCTATACTCTGATGCAAGTTAAGAAAAAACCATGTGTGAGTCTGCTTGTAAGAGAAAGCCTGTTTGCATGTAAGTGAGTATCAAATACATGCCAAACTCCTGATGCGAAAGTATATATCAACGTCACTAACTCTTGAAATGACGTTTCAAAGCTACTTTTTTGCTTGCTCTCTTATTAAACAACTATAATGAATCAACAAGTGATAAAAATTAATAAAAATGTTGTCCAAAAATCGTAAAAAGTATACTACTTTCATTTAAAGAAACTGATGAAAGAATAATAAACGTTATTTCTTGTAGACGATTTTTTACAGCGAAACAAAAATTACTCACCTCGCATTTGATTTGTTAAGCATAATTGATTTGTTAAGCATGTCAGCATAAGATACGTCATTTTTAACGCTCCAATCAAACCTAATGTTGCAACGTCATATAGTTGTTTCTTTTTCAAGAAAGAAAGTTCTCCTTGTTTATCAAAATATGTCGCCAAGTATAGAATTCCAGTAAAACTACGAAACTATAACCTTTTTTTAATAATTCTGTGACATATATAGTAAAAGATAGCACGAATTAAATATTTCTGACTGATGTGTTAAAATTTTAAAATCTTTTATATTGCTTTGAAAGCATATTTGTATAATTGGGATAACTCAATAAAGCAGAACTAAATGCACTCGCCGATCATTACTTAAATCCTATACCGCAATGGTCTTTTCTTAAATTGCAACGGAGTATAGTCATAGTTTTCATTTCTTAATATCAACGCATTTCCTAACATGAGCTTGTTTATTAAAATTAACTCTTATATCATTCATCCATTCAATCTTTCATACCACAGTAAACACATTGCGAATTTAAAATAAAGTCTTATAAACTTTTCTAATCTGGAATACTTTACTTTTCTCATTTTTAGATTAATAGACTTTGTTTCTTTATCGAGCATCATTAGGATAAATTGTAATGGCGATGCATCATCATTAAGACCAAGTTCAGAACTATTTAATTGTTTGAGTAACAATGAAGAGCAATATAAGATTCCAAATGGTTATTTACAACCAATTTGGACCTACCATAAATGACTAGGTGACGATTTATCTAATTAATAGTCCTCTTTGAGAGCTTAAGCTTTCAAAATATTTATTGTTTTAGTAAAAATTGGCCTAGGGTTTTGTATCTACAATTAATGATAAAAAGAGGCTTGAGTATTTAATTTATTTTTAAAGATTTCTGTTTATGACTAAAATTTACAAATTATATAAAAAGTAATATCAGTTACTACAAAAAAGATCTCGAAACTCTTGACATTTACTATTAATTCACATAAACATTTTTAAAAATATAAAAGAATGTGTTTAAAAATGATTGACGTTATTGTTTTCTTCGTTATTTTTTGACAAACCGTTTATACGAATGTAAATTTATAATGTTTATTACTATTGTATTTATATAAACAGTCAGCTAGCCGGATAGCCTATCAAACATGTTGCGCTGCAAGCATCATATTGAGGGCTTCATTTTAGATTTAAGTAAAAAAGGCTTTTTAAACATATCGAAAGTATTCAATAATATAGAGCTCATTGCTTTAAGAAATGAGACTAAACTCACCTAAGAAACCAGCAAGTCGGGATTGGGGTAATGTAGGGTAAAGCTTTACACTTTTTAGAGCAACAACATGATGATGGAAATATGATCAAATGCAAGAATGGAACTATAAACTGCATATGTCTTAAATCTTCTAGAAGTGCACAGACATTTTCTGGCTTTGCTTAATCATCAACTTTTTTAAGAACTTCCATTGTAAAAAAATCTGTTAAATTAACGGGAAAACGAGCAGCATGTGCTAAAACCGTTTATTTCACAGACAAATACTCCTATTTAAGCAGATAGTACTGTTATCTTAGCAAACTAACTTCATTATTTTTACAAACATACCCTGTTATTTTAACTAAAAAATATCTAGCAACTTTGTCAGCATCGTAGTAGGTGAGATCTTGGGATTTGATCCTGGATCATCTCATTGGAAGGGGAGTCTTCTGTCCTCAGCTACCTAAGTTCTAGTGTTCATCTTGAAGAAAAATCTTAAACTGTCTTTATTGTAAAATTCTTTTTGAAATCATATTTAAGTGTAAAAACATTTAAAACTATAGTGATACACCCTTACAAAACTGTCTGATAACTGAACTTAATAAAAAATTACTTCTAAAGAAGCGTAATAATCCAGTTGAGTATCTTTTAAGAATAAAGTCGATACACAGTCTTATTTATACGGTGTTTAAAACCATAAAATAATTGGTGAAAAACAGGGAGAATATTTATAAAATGATTTAAAAAAATGTAAAATTATCATTCAGTAAACGTAACCGTGTGGTAAAAATTAGAATTTTAACTGATAGTTTCAATGGTAAAAATTAGAATTTTAACTGACAGTCTCAATCCATTTATGTAAAAAGCAGACAGTGAAGGCTCTGGCCCATAAAGGTGAGGCATGCCAATCGAAGAAGAAGTCGAAGTAAAAAACAGAGAAAAACCGTTTTGTCAACAAAACAGATTTAAACAGTCAAAAAATCAAGAAAATAAGTGAAAAATTGGGTTTTTTTACATTTCTGTGGATATTGGTTAAAAAGAGAAAAATCTATATTTTTCTTTAGACATTTTTCATTTTCGATGAAAAATATGTTTTTTTTCTTCTAGAGTTTACGTTCATTTTTTATAGCGTAGTTAGCAAATGACGAAGGTTTTCTTTTACATTAAAAAGCTTGTGAAGGATTTTTTGAATAGGTAATATTACTTAAAATGCTTACTACGCATATATTCTTTTAGCAATGTTTTTCAAAACTTTTGTCAAGGGAAATAAAAAATAGTCCTTCACATTTGAGGCGAAGTTATCTTAATGATAATGAATAAATAGCCTGATAATTTTCCCTTTTATAACTTTTTACAAAATTAAGTTTCTCATATTATGATAAATTTAATATAAATATTTATGAAGGTAAAATACCATTCAGAAATAAATTTAAACAGCTTAGTTTCCGGGAGAGGACTATACATTCTTCTTATTTAACAATGCCGTTGATGATAGTATACATAAAAAAACTTTTTAAAAGCAGCAGACATTCAAATTATATAAAACTGCTGAAATGATTTGAATGTTTCTATATCAGATTTTGATAATATATCAGTTACAAACATGATTATAGGAATAATATTCACTATATTAACTCCATGACTAAATTAAGCATTTTATCAACGGTAATTGTATTCTGCTACATCAAATCATGTCGCACCATATTGATAATAATCGGGTGATTGATAAAAATAACAAATACTGAATCAGATATAAAACATCATTTACCTTTTAATGAATAAAAAAAAACGTGATATAAAGCTGATTCACGAATCATTTGAAAGTTCCTGCTCTTTAGGGTGAATAATAAACAAAGCAAAAACATGAATATATAAATGATATTCACTCTATTAAACATTTTATCAGCGGTTATTGTATTTTATTATGTTAACTCATGTATCATTATATTGATAATAATCGTGTGAAGGATAAAAATAATGAATCATAATGAATAATGAATCGGATATAAAACATGTTTTATGTCTCAGTAAAAAATCGTATAAAGCTGTTTCATGAATGAGATTCAAATTTATTTTCCATTTTAGTAAACGAAAAGTTATTCGTTTGAGTCATAAATCGTCTATAAAATATATATTTCCAAGTGGGCAACGCTACTTTTGACGCTATAAATTCACATTAGCGCAACGTTCCTAATACCTATCACTTTAGACAGGTATGTTGCATCCGTCGAACATTATGAGTCATGAATATTAATTAAGACCCTCTAATGAATTCTCAGGCGATGATTTAGCTCAAACATATTGTCAACTTGAGTTGGAGAGCTCCCAGCGACGACATATACCATCCCCTCAATTAGCGCTTGTAATCTTCAAGCGGAATCAATAACACATTATGAGATTTTAGGCAAATGACTCTTTTCGCGCTATGTATATTTATGAAATCATTTTAACATTATATAATAAAACGTGGAAAATCCGCTGTCGGCGTCATTCATCTGTGCTATTTATGGTATAAAAGATTCCTGGAATTCAGGTTATCAGTGATGGCAGAATGACTGTTTTGCAAATATGATTATATCCATATCAGGGACTAGTTATTGAAAATTGATTATAGGCGTTGAGGTTGAAGCATGGAACTTATAATTTTTACCTCGTCCTCATATTTGAGCAGTTTAACTTTTATAGAAAAATATTATTGAAATAGCCATACTATTTAATAACATTATTTTCCTTTACTATTATATATACAGGGTGGTCCTAAAATATATGTCAAAAATGTAAAGGTATGTAGAGGGGACCTAAATAGACATATTTCGTATAGGATTGTGTGTGCGGTAATGCCGCCTTGAGCCGGTAGAGAATCGAATTTTCTTTTGTCTTTTCAGTTTCCTTTGATTCATACTGCTTTACAAGCTAGTGCTTTAATGTGCCATTACCGCACACACATTCCTAATCGAAATATGCTTATTTATGTTCCCTCTACCTACCTTTACATTTTTGACATATATTTTAGGACCACCCTGTATATATATATATATATATAGGTTGAAGAATTTTTTTATTCTTGTGAATACTAATTTCTTTTTTTTTTTCTATGNTAAGTATCAGTCTGAAAAAAAATGAAAATATAGGAAAAAGATGTTAGCATAACTTCATTTACAGTTTAAAATTTAAGAAAAAGCTTATAGAGAAATCATGGAAAAATTACGGAACAATGAAAAAAGGAGGAAAAATAAAAATAAAAATACCAAGAAAGCGGAGAAATAAAGGAAAAAAAATTAATTAAATTCTGGAAAATAAAAGATACAATCCTTTCTTCATCTTACACGATTATATCCGCAAAAAGGAGTGCTTTCTAATATTGTATCAATGTAGCCAAAGCAAAGCACATCAATACAATAGTGTGAGGAAAAAAAAATTTCTGTTTTTACGTGATATTTTTACTTATTGTGTTCTATTTTATTTGTTGTAATTTTTTTGAAAATTTTTTTTGAGTGCTCCTCACAGTATTGTATTGATATGTTTTGCTTTGTCTATATTGATACAATATTAGAAAGAACTCCTTTTTGCGGATATAATCGTGTAAGCTGATGAAAGGATTGTATCTTTTATTTTCCGGATTTTTAATAATTTTTTTTCCTTTTGTTCGGATTTTTTTCCAGTTTCTTGTTATTTTTCTTTTTGTTATTATTTTTCCTTCTTACCCTTTTTCCATTGTCCTGCAATTTTTTTCCATGTTTGCTCTACATTTTGAACTTATTTAATGAGTTCTATTTACTTGCGGTTTATGTGCAGTAAAAAAAAAACTTATTGTTTTTTTTTAATTTTCTTCTTGTTTTCTTTTTCATTTTGTGTTTATATATATATATATATAGTCATTAAAGTTATATTATTTTTATTGCAGAACTCTTTCTCTTTAGTTTAAATACTGCTAAACCTCTTTTCGGTTCTAGTTTTGAATCTTGAATGGCGTTATAGTTAGTCTTTACAAATCAATTTCTCTTCTATTTGTAATGATCGATGAGACTATTTCGTGCTCAGAATTATCAATAATGTCTTCTAAAAAGAGAAGTTGTGACATAACGGATATCTAAATTGATACATTCGTGTTTTGCTTTTTTTATCATTTCAGACTAATTCATTTTCTCTCCAAAAGTCCTTTTGTTGGACTTAAATTTTTTTTGTTTTGTCACGCACGATGAAGTTGATCAAAGATAATAGAACCATTAAATGATCCCTTATATTTAGGTATGGCAAACTCGAAAATCCAAGAATTTTATAGCGTCCGATATTAGTTTAACGAAATTCTTAGTTAAATTATTCATAAAATGACTCTAAAAGCAACCACTTAGTGAATAATGCAGTATGATGACTAAATAACGGATCTTAATTAAGGTGAGGACCCCGTGAAACCCGACGATAATTTAAATATGAACGGTAATAAGAGGTAAAAGAAAGGTAAAAGCACTCAAACTATAACTCTAAAAGCAACCACTCAATGAATAATGCAGTACAAAGACAAAAAATAAAATACTTTTTATTAAGTTGAGAACCCTGCGAAATCTGACGATAATAAGTAACATAATCATCTCGAGCACTGGAGCTGCTCAATTTAAGTGTATAGATCAAAAATCATGTAAAGTATGATTTTTTCACACAAACATTCTGTTGCTTAAAAGTGAAATTGATAATTCATGTGAATATGAATTGGAAAATCTTTAACTCACATGGCTGTTTGTAGTTCATCTCGCAAACAAGATTATTGATGCAATGTATGAAATCACTTAATTAATTGAAATTTGTTTCCAATTTTAAAATGACATAGGGTAAGAAAAGAAAACTTTTAATATATATACTTTTTTTATCACTGAAATGACCGATGTTTAAGAACCAACGAAGACGTTGTCATACCAACGTTGACTACCACGCAATTGAAAGGAGTAGCTTAGTTTCTGATTACGTCGAATAAAATAGTGCCAAGCATAAATCACAATGTGAATGTACTCGAGGAAAATGTTCTGGTCAAATTACCGTACTCTATGGTAATAAAATTTCTGATAAAATAACTGACAAACATAATTCTAATTTAAAAAACCAAAATATTCGATATATAAATCGAGGTTTTTTACGTTTAAATCGTAGCATAATCATGGTAATTTTTCCGTTCACATGATAACGGCTTAACGGGATTCTGATTTTTAAAATTTTAGCTCTGATAACCGCAAATTTAGAATTAAATACGAAACTAAAATGTAAACTTAACTAAATCAATGGCTCTATGCCAATCTCTAATGATATGATAAAATTACTAAATTTTACCGCCATTACCAAACTATATCACAGATTATAAAACCATATTTTGTTATAAATTTTACCAATATCGTTACCAAAGCGCTTGAGTAAAAATTACTGAGCTTCTTGGTGTTGCCGTGGAACTAGAAACACGGTAAACTGTACAGATTTACCATTGTAGACTTTACCATGTACCATTGTACAGATTGTACCATTGTAAACTTTGTAGATTTACCATACTTTCTTTTCCTTCGTGTTTGACAACCAAAATTTTTAGACAGCTGTTCCAATTAGTTGAGAATATAAAGGATTTTTTTTAAAAAGAAAAATGCTGTTATTATTAAAATTGAAATTTATTAAAAATAATAAGAAGTTATCAAACGATCAATCAACAGTCAGATGTGTGCAATAAAAACTTTCTCAATAAAACTCCTTTTTAACAAGCAAAACTTAAAACATTTTGAAGAAGAAAACTATTAAATTATCCATATTGATCAATATTATTCAGTGTGCGTTTTATGTTTTAATTCCTTTCAATTTTTTCCCTTCAATCGTCTATTTAAAATACTGCAGAATATCAGTGTTTAACCATAATTTAACTCTAAATTTGCGGGAATTGAAATTAATTACTCCTTAATTAATGAATATAACCGCAGGGATAAACTATAAGTGAACATTAATTAAAGTGATTCTAGTCTTGAAGTCCCCTGAGCTATGGAAACTGAAGCCTAGTGTACCAATTATTGATTCTTAAAACATTTTAATGGATAATTGCGGCCATGAAAAGCCCTTAAATTTTATTTTGAAATAAATGATTCTTGGAAATATATTTAACGAATCATTTAGTTTTTGTAATCTTAAAAAGTAAATAGGGTTTAATTAACGATTTTATTGTTTTTCTTTTCCTTTCATAAAAAAAATTAAAATCAGAGCTTAATTTCTGTAAGATAAAATCATTATTTTGAAAAAAAAAGTTGCAGGCAATTAATTTCAGATTAAAAATATTTTAGTTTTCATTTAACGTTTTGTAAATGAACATTAATTTTTATTAGGAATAATTCTTTACATTTGTGCAATGTATAACTATGCATTTTAGAAATGTTTTAAAATATATTTTTAGATTAACAGGACAAAATTAGTAATGCAGTTTAATTACTATTTTTTTAAGTAAATCTATTATGAATATATATTTTTTTATTTCAATCATATTCAACTTTATAAGCTTAGAAATATTTTCCCCTATTATTTATTATATTTAAAGTAAAGTGCAGTAAGTACTTAGGTTAAGCATTTAGAATAAAATCATAGTATCTGCTGCTAAATAATGTTAATGTGTTCTTTTTGAACTACAAATTTATAATAGTTACAGTGTATTCAAAATAACATTTATGAGAATATGGCTTAAAGAATTGGGTTGAATTTTGCAAAACGTGAACTCTTAATTGTTTGACAATATTGTTTTTTCAAGTGAGTGTCATTTCAGACCATTATGAGAATTTATGTTGCTTCTGACCTATTAGATGAGCATCCGTCTTATTCCTTTCGCCAGTCATCCACAGCATGATCGGTGACCATGGCTAGTGGATTAAACTATCATAAATTTAGGGAAAATATTTAGAACAGGTTTCGTTTTGGATAGGAGATATCAAAAGTTCTCCTCTTTGAAATACAGGGTGTTTATAAAGTCCCGGAACCATTTTGATGTTTAATAACTCATGAAATAACAAAGATAGATTAAAATTAATAAAAGTTTCATGACCTTTAGGAATGAGCTTCTACTTGTGCCCCTTTCGTCACACGGAGAATATCAAGTCGATAGTCAATTTCGCGCCAGGTAGCGGCAAGCATGTCGGCATCCACAGAGGTTATTGCGGTTGTAATTCTGGCTTTTAGGTCATCAATGTTCGACACGATCCTCCAGTAAACATTTTTCTTTATAAATCCCCAAAGAAAAAAGTCCAGCGGCGGTATATCAGGTGATTTGGGTGGTCAAGGAATTGGACCTCCTCGCCCAATCCATCTTAATGGAAAATAGTCATCCAAAGAACTACGAACAATGATACCCCAATGAGGTGGTGCACCATCTTGTTGCAAAAAGACTTGTGGCTGAAGCTCTTCCAGTTGTGAAAATACGAAGTTTTCCAACATGACTAAGTATACGACTGATGATACCGTCTTTTCTGTAAAAAAAAAAAGCCCCAATGACTCGGTCGTGCATTAGCCCACACCACACATTAACCTTTAGGGAATCCTTTTGTGCCTCACGGTATTCATGGGGGTTTTCAGATCCCCATATGCGCACATTATGGCGATTAACAATACCAGAAACATGAAAGGATGCTTCGTCGGAGAACATTATACGCTTCAGAAAATTAGCAGCATCTTCTATCCTTCCTACCATATCTGTTGTAAACCTCTAAAAAAGAAGGGGGCACACGTGGAAGTTCATTGACAAGGGTCATGAAACTTTTTGAGTCTATCTAACCATTTAAGTTATTCATTTTAATCTATCTTTATTATTTATGAGTTATTAAACATCAAAATGGGTCCGGGAATTTATAAACACCCTGTATATCGACTCAATGCTCTATNCATCTCATTGAAAAGTGTTTCCTCAAAAACGAAGAAGATTTCTTGAAATTCCAGGGGAAAATTTTTGCAATGTATACCTTTCTGTCCTGCCTTAGAAGATTAATCTTCGTTTTTAATTAATGAATAAATTTCTTCACAAAAATTCAAGTATTCATTCTATTTTTATTTTTTAATCATTTTTTTTAATGTTTCAAGGGATTTATAATTTTAAAATTAAGTTTGATAGTATTTTCTTTACATTATCTTAATTTTGAATGTGCTTTTTAAACAAAACAGTATTATATATTTAAAGCTAAAGTGATTATTTCTTTGGTGCTATCTGCTTATAAGTGTTTGGACTTCAAACCAAAATTATAAACTTATATAGCATTCTCCCCAACAGTTTATTTTCCATATAATTTTTTTTTGGTCCAGTGCCCACCTGGATAATGACCTAGGTCATACAGGCACCTGAAGAGCAGATTTGTTGGCCACTCTTTCAGGGGCACCATATTAGGTGGGCCAACGTTGCTCCCAGAGTAAGGACAGATAGTAGAGATAGTTTTCCATATACATAACTTAACTCTAATAACCATTTTCTTTTGATCAAAGGGTGATAATTGTAAATTGTGAGTGAAATTTAAATAAACCAATTTATAGATTTTTAAGACGAAACTTTTTTTTATTTCTTGAGACAAGTAATGTCTTAAAATGATTGATATGTTACTGATGATTACTAATATGTTTTTATTTTATTTTATTTCGTTTTTAATTATAATGTTTTAAGAAATTCAGACAAAATTTGGCAGAATTTCTTTCTTAAATCTTCCTCTGTCATCATGGCTTAAGTATAATATACTTGTTTTAGAAGCTAGGAAGAAAACAATTAAATAGATTGCTTCCGCTCTTAACTTTGTAGGATAAAAGTGCTTGATTTAATTCTAATGCTTTTATTTTACTTCGTTCCTAGTTAATTTAATCTATAGTTCTGCTCTTAAAAGTACTCTGTTTCCGTAGCATTAAAAAAACTACGTTCTTTAAACTTTAATTGGTTTAATTTTTATTAGCTCTTCTTTCATATTTCCCAACAATATACATTGAATCTAGATTAGAATAATTCATTTGAAAATTTATTTTAATCTTATTAAAAGAATTATTATTTCGCTTGCTACAATTATAATATTTTACAATTATGTATACATAATTGTAAAATACAATTATGTATATTTTCTTAAATATATTTTCAGTAAATATCTAAAAACTAATTGATTTTCTACAATTAAAAGTTGAGCATATTTTTAAAATTTTATTATTATAATACTTTATTATTTTTATTATTAATAATTTATTATCAGTATAATAACTTAATTCTTAATGAACTTATAAGTATGACGTAATTAAAATAGTATTTAATAAACCTATTTTACGTTTATGTGAATAATTAATTTATGATTAATAATTATTATTATGATTATCGTTGGAATGAGTTGTTATCTGAAGTATGAACAAACTTTGTTTTGATTTGATGTTCTTCAATTAAGAGTTTAATCTTTATTTAATAATTTGTAATTAATCAGCATAATTACTTCACTTTTAATAAACTTATAAGCATTAAGTAAATAAAATATAACTCAATAAAAAAAGTTCTATGTTTATGAGAATGATTAATTTATAAGCATATCTTATATTTATGTGTTTGATTAATTTATAAAATTATTTGAATACCAATAGAATGAGTTGTTATCTTAAGTATGACTAAACTAAATATTTAGACCTGGTGTTTGATAGATATTTACATGACATATTTTTCTTCATGTTTAATTGTATCGCTCGCTACCAAACGCCTATGTATTTATTTTAAAATAAATAAAATTATAATCAGAAGCAAATAATTTAAAATTTGCACTGCAACGTCCCTATTTTTCATGATTTTCTTATGAAATTTAAAAAAAAATCTTGATTGTTGATATTATACCACAAAGTTTATTTCTGCATAATGTCGTCTTTTTAAACCGCAAAATTATTTTGAAAAGATAAAACTTAATTCAATTACGCTATTTTATTTTTCTCTTAAGTTGATTAAATTATTTCTTTTTGGATCTTTTTTTTTTAAAAAAAGTATAAATTTTGGATCTAAGTAAGAGTAACAAAATATAACTGAGTGATGTAACTTTAACTTACATTAAACGTGTTTTGGGCTAACATTTTAAAAGTTTTCTTAAATTGGTTTATTAAAACGTGTCTTATAAATCAGTTTACTGTGCACGAAGAAAAATGATCTGGAAAAATTACCACATTGTGTGGTAATGGCATTTTTTGGTAAAATGAAACATCATTCTGGTTAAAAAAAAATACGGTATTTAAATTATTCATTTGTTAATTATTCATTTGTTAATTTTTCTGTTCAAATGGTGACGGTTTACCGAAAATTCTGGTTTTCGAAATTGTAGCTCTTATTACTCCCCCAACCCATTTAGTAAAAAATATAAAATTGAAAAAAAAATTTTTACTACTCGTTAAGATATGATAAAATTACCATATTTACCAAACTTTATTACATATTATGAAAGAACATTTTATTGTTAACTTTACTATAATCATTGCTAAAACGCTTCTTTAAAAATTTCATTGCTCGTTGGTATTCCAACTTTTATTTTATTTTATAACCGTCGTTGAACAGCCGATGCAATTTTTGATTTTACGACGACTAATGTTCAACTCCCTAGTCTTGTCATTTTGAACCCAATCCAGAAGACAAGGGAACACATGGATCAAGTATTGGGAGAAATTTTGCCTTCGTAAAGGACTTTTTGATGGAACTAATCCTCATTTGCGTTACATGGAGAGGAAGACCACGAGAACCTCCCACGGTTAGCCAGACGTCAAGGGGACTCAAACCCATGATCCGTCTACCACTGAGGATATTTTACGTCAGCACTATGGTCGGTGCAAGCCGGATGGAGAATTCGTATCGACCAGCCATCGCCGGGATCGAACCCCGGTTCACCTCATTGGAAAGCGAACTGCCAATTTAGCAAATATTCTATAAATTTGACAGTATTCAGATTGTTTTGACCATACTTTTTTTCAGTGTAATATTAAAAAAATTGTAAGCGTCGCCACCAGTGTTTTGGATGCTTAACCTCATTTTGTTTTATTTTGTAGCACAAAAACTATAAGACACAGAATTCTGAAATTGAAAAGTAGTGTTTAGAAAAATATATAAGAAGTATGAGGAAATAAAAAACTGGTGGTAAAAAATACCATTCAGTCAACAAAAATGCAACTATAGATTTGTATATCGTCTTTGGAAAATCTGTAGTGTTCCGAAAAGGCCATTTCTATTTATGAACTAAACAAGAGTTTTCCTTTTTGAAAGACCAATTTGTTCGAAAGTTACTACAATATTAAGTATATTTTTCGTAAACTTTTTCACACTTTCATTTGTTTTACGTTACATTTTGTGCTGTTGAAAGGAAGAAAGGAGCTATGGACCTTAGAAATTTGAAATAACTAAGGTGTATGGAAAAATATAATCTAAGATTTAGTTGGAATTAAAAGGAACAAACCGTAATTAGTTCGAGAGTTATTTACTATAAAACTGATAGTAAGAACTCAGTCAGTAAATTCAGTAATAAAATCTACATTCCTATGTAATGCAATCACTGAATTGAAATTAAAGTACTTCAAAGGCTTATTTCCTTTACAAACTTAGTAATTTTTTTTTGAAATTTTAATTTGTTTGAAAATTATTCATAATATATAATGTCTTAAGTGATTTTGTTTTGGTATCTTTTATAATGACTTTTTATAAACTGTGTCGAAACATTTATTTCTCGCTGGATTTTTATTTTATAAGCTTGCACGTGACCTCATAGCAAACGTAACAAAAAATATAATGAATATTATAAAAATGTAAGAGGGTAACAGATTAGATGTTGCCCGATATAAATCTTAACGTATGTATCGAGATTTTTACTTATTTAAAAAGCTCAGAAGAATTAAGAGCTCACGAGAATTAAATGCTCAAGAGAGTTATGAAAAGCTCAAAATAATTTTTTTTTCAATTTGAACTGTTATATGTTAAAGTTATCGTTCTATATTGTTAGCATGTAAAATTGTCTATATATTACTTCTCATTGTGTCCCTCGTTACAGTTAAAATATATTTTTTCCATTAAATACTATTGATTGTTTTTCAAATCTAATAATCTTTTAATCTCCTTACAATTTACATCTTAAGAAAATATGCCTGCATAAAATGATAATTTTTATACATTTTATAAGCAAAATTATCCTTTTTTGAAACGACTTTTGAAGAAAATATGATAGAGGAAACAACCATGGGGATTGTCGATCAGAGATTCTAAATTAAACAAAAAAAGAAATATACTTTTGACTGATATTGCAAAACAAAGAATTTTTCATTTATATTCCACATGGAAATGTATTATTCATTTAATTCTTATCTAAACCAGGTTGGGCCTTAATGAACACCTTCACTACTAATATATACTTTTGAAAACGCTGTCAAAGAGAGATTGACCTTATGGATCACAAAATGTCATTTAACAAAAATGCTTTTAAAAAAAGACGAAATAAAACCGTGAAGGTTTTATTAACTGATAAGGGAAGTAGGCAAAGGGAATTAAGAATATTGGAATAAAGGAAATTAAATAAATAATCCAAGTAAACTCAAGCGGTAAGATATTATTTGATTAAAAACTTCATTCGTTTCAAAAATAAGCAGATAGAAACAAAAATCGACACGTTTAAAAAGCTCAAAAATTGGTGCCTATTCTCAAGATTAACCAGACGTTTTTATTTCCCACTCGGTCTATTTTTTTTTTTTTTAATTTTTCCAGTTTGTGTCAACAACTTTATATTTCAAATTACTTTGGTTTCTTCATTCACGTCTAGCCAATCTTAAGAATAGGAATCTATCTTTTATCTCTTGAAAAATGCCGACTTCTATTTCCATCTGAAAACTATTAAATACAATTGTTTATTTTTCAAATCTAATAATCTATTAGTATCTTAACAGTTTACATCTTACCAAAATACGCTTACATAAAATGATGATTATTTCTCATTTCTAAGCAAAATTATCCTTTTTTTAAGCCGACTTTTAAGGAAAAAACGATAGACAAAACAAAAATGGAGATTGTTGAGAGGAGTTTCTTAATTAAATAAAAAGAAAGAAGCATACTTTTATTTGATATTGCAAAGTAAAGAATTTTTTTAATGTATATATTCTCCATGGAAACACATTATTCATTTAATTCATATATAAATCAGTTTGTGCCTCAGTGAATAATGTCTAAAAGAAATTCGCAATATGGGTCATAAATTATTTAACAAAAATGATGAAAAAGGAAGAAATAAAATCGTGAAGGCACCTTTATTTTTGTTGAAAAGTTAAAGTTTGTATTTTAAATTATTTTGGAATATGGATATTAAATTATTATTACTTCTCATTCACGTCTGGCAAGTTGTGAACTTGGGCATCGATCTTTGAGCTTTTGAAACATGTTGACTTCTATTTCTATCCGCATATTTTCGAAGCTAATGATGTTTTTTTTAATCAATTAAAATTATAGAAATTATTGAAGAAGCTTCCCAGTTTTGATTTTTTTTTTGCTTCCCGCTTTCGTCACTAGTGATTTGACAAATTTCACCATCGATATTTTTCTCTCTCTCTGAAGTATTTCAATGCAAGATCTCTTATAAAATATATATATATGTAACATAAAAAGCTTCAATTAATCTTTTTATGTTAGTTTCTTTGTTATAAAACAACTCCTAATTTATTACTACTTAATTCTTCGAATCGAAGCACTTTATGATACTTTTAAGAAACCACATCCTGTTTCTAAATCTATTTTTAGCCAACTATACATAAATTTAAATAAGGATATTTTTTCCTTTTAAGCCTTGTGAGAATCGCGTGATATATTTAATTAACCAATAGTAATTTCTGAGTTTTCCCTCTTTTCCCTAAATAGAGGCATTTTAGGATTTTTTGCAAGATTTTCCCTACCAGAAAGACTGTTTGCTGATGGAGTAAACATCACTTTTTCGCTCCCACTCAACTAAGAATGATCAAATAAAACTTACTCTGATTTAATTAAAATCCTGTGTCTGTTTCCCTGCTCGGTCCGACTGCATCATTTTACAAGCCGAGCAGAATATCAATGCTGCGAAATTAATTGGATTTGGATGAACCTTGAAAGCATAGTCTGCAAATTTATCAATTTCGGTGTTAGTCAGTGACTCATCTTAACGAAGAAGATGGTTTATTCCCCTTTTCTACTAACTCTTCTCGTGTTTACTCTTGGAATGGTGCGACTATGGAGAAAACATTAAGAAAGAAAAAAAAAATGTTTCGTTTACCCTTTTCGAGAATTCCATGTCTCTAAAGACCATCTGTTCCATATTTGTGTGTTCCTGCTTATTTCAAAGTGACAGCGATTCTACATTTCCAGAAGTTCATCTTAATGGCTACGATTCTGTTCGCGTGTGCAGTTTAGTGATAATACAGTGATTCGCGCAGTGATTCCCAGTGTTTAGTGATAATCCTCGATGGAAAATTCTTCAATGGTATTCATATAATGAAAATTTACTTCGATCCGTGCTTTT